>NC_056748.1:731145570-731158070 GCF_019279795.1 Protopterus annectens
GAAATCAGTGGTCTCAGTGCCCCTGTTTAAAGTAGCTGTCACACACACTCTCTTGGAGATTTAATTTTCACACACACACACACACACACACACACACACACACACACACACACACACACACACACACACGCACACACACGCACACACACAAACACACACACACACACACACACACACACACACACACACACACACACACACACTTAGGAAAGGCTGGCGCAGTTTACCCACTCTCCCACCTCCACCCAGACTATAAGGTAGATTTGCTGCCAGCAGAACACCCAAAACCAGCTACTTTAAGGCTCTTACTAGGGTACCCAATTACACTTATTAAAATTAATATTTATACAAATGGTAGTATTTAAACAAGCAGCAAGACTTTCAGGAACATAGAGATATAGTGCCAGTAAATAAATGCAGGTACTCTCAAAGGTTAAATATTTTATAAAAGGCCAGCCACAATGAAAGATATAGATATATTTAATGTGAGACTTTCAGCTTTTCCCGGTTAGAGGTTGCCACAGCGGAACTCCAATCTGCTAATGATTGGTAGTGGATTTTTACGGTGCCGAGTTGCGAGCCTGACACCCAACCTTCAAACAAGGCACTATAGATATATTTAATAATAAATAATAAAAAAGAAAACATGAAAATACTGAACATCTATTTACAATAAACACCAGAGTTTCATATCACAGCAAATATATAAAAAACCACACAGAGAGATACAGACAAAAAACATTTAACTAATTTCACTATATTTCTTTAACTAACTAAAGAATCACTGTTCCTTAGTTACTTACTAAAGCAAGGCAAGAGGAAGGTGGATGTGTGTCTTGTCAGGTCTAAAAACAACAGCCCTCACATCTCTCACTAGTATTCAAATGCAATTTCAGTGCTGGCTACAGAATGACATCACATCTGGACATCTGACTCTGTGGTTCCCACACTACCCCCTTACTAGAAACTAAGCCAGGATCTGGCACTGATGTGTCACACTACACACATAGAACTTTTGAAAACTGTAAAAAAAATTCCAACACTTCCACTCTTCCTGCTGAAACTAACAAGCCATTCTGTGGCACCTCAGGGTAGCAATTAGCTCACCACTAAGGACACCAAAGCAGGATCCAAGCCCAGGCTTCTCACAGACATTACATCTCTGGCTGCATTCAGGTTTGTGAGATAAAATCTTATTGGCCTAAACCAAGTAATTTAATTTCAGGCTATTTTTCTTAAGGATAGCAGGGCTGAGCTTAATCCCTTCCTTTCCAGTATTCTCTGTAAAAATATATATAGTTTGTCAGTTAAAACAATACAGTCTGATACATATATATATTTTTTTCTATCAGGTGGGACCCACTGTTGATACATTTTTAACACAAGCAACTTTACAAATACATTTTAACACAAGCATCTGTGCAAATCAGTTTGATATTCAAATGACATATAATTCTTCACAAAACTCCAGCTAGCTATGCTGGCATATCTTACATATGCACTGCCCTATTCCCCCTGGCACAGCTGGCACTACCTCACATCATCAGAGGCATTCACAAGATTAACAGTCTGGAACTGCTTAATAGTGCTCTCACCCTGGGATCTGCCATTATTTCACATATACCATTGGCTTTAAGGGACAAGATTTTGAAAGGTGAATATATAGACATTTTCCAACTGGTAGATAGTGAAGGTGTTCAGAGACTTTTGGATACAAAGCTCATGTGGAGAAAAAACTTAATGAAGGTTTTGGCAGTTTTGGGCAAGAAGCAACTAAATACAGCTTGAGCTCATAACTGGATAACTGGGTTCTGGATTCATTTGTTTGCCATCATAGTGAAAAGCACTTCCCCTTTTAGCATATTTTAAAACCATCAAAGATGCACAGTATTTTGGGGCTTGGCATGTTTTTGTTATGATCAAAAGTTTAGAAAATTAAAGGCAGTGGACTCCTCTCTCAGGTGGGAAAAAACATGTAGACACCTAGTTGGAGGTCATGGTAGACAAGCCCAGGCCTTTTGTAGTTAGGTACTTGGAGGATAATCATATTAAGTTAAAAGTTTGTTGAGCATATAACAGATGTTATGCTTGGATATCTTGTTGTTTCCAGCATTCCTGCTCTCATTTTGGCAATGATCATCCAGTCCTTAGGCACTGGGGAAAGGAGGGTCAGGCATAAGCACAAAAAAACTCCATTAATGGATGAGTCATCCTCTGGTGAGTGGGGCAATGACACAATGGGTGTCTTGTCTTTTTGGTGTGCCTGAGGAGGAGTTCCTTTTGTTTCCCACATAAACATAATAAAATTATTTTCCAGTTAAGCAAGAAATCTTAAAACATCTGTTGGCTAGTTATCCTAATGTGACAGCTACGAAAGTACTAGTCAATGGGTTTTCTTTTGGTTTCCCATTGAAAATGAGGATGGCACCTTACTTCTAGAATTACCTGAACTTACAGTCAATTGTTGTTAGAGAAAAAGTATTGAAGGAGCTTATTATCAAAGAAGCTACTGATGGTAGGGATTTAGGACCTTTTTCTTCCCCTCATTTTTCAGTTGTCAAGTTTTGCCCCTAGGATTAGTCCCAAAGAGTACACCAGGACAGTACAGATTTATTCACTACTTGTCCTTCCCAGCCAGGTCTTCTGTCAATAACTGCATCAGTAGACTGGATGCTCAGGTCAAGTACTCTACTCTGGGGAATGCCTCTGATATCATAAGAAGAGTTGCTTTCAATGGCAGACACTGAGTCAGAATTTTGGCTTCTCCCTATCAGGTCAGAAGACTGGCCATTCTGAGGCATGAGCATTGATGGGAAATTTTTCATGGATCCAGCAATGCCCATGGGGGTGCTCGATGGCTTGCTCAACAATCGAGAAATTTATTTAACCCTTCGCTGGGTATGGGAAGAAAGAGCACCAAAGCAAGTTGCTTACAAAAGAAGGGGGTTGGGTGCCACTGAGGCATTGTAAGAATTTATGCAGTGTCTGAAAATGGATTTCTGCAGTCAAAAGGGAAACTGTGAAGTCTAAGAAATGTTTAATTTTGGGGGGTGGGTTTAGAGATTAATTCTCCAACTCTATCTTCAGACTCTCCCTCCTCATTACAAAATGTAAAGGCATGTATAGACCAATTCCTAAATTTAAAAAAAGTTAGGGTTCAGTAAGTCATGAACTTTTTATGTTTGCTTAATTTTGCATACCAGGTGACCGCCCAGGCAGGCCTTTAATATGAGGGTTGGACAATCTTTTAAAAAGAGGCAAACTTAGACATAACTGGTAAGAGTGACTGAAAGACTTTGAGGATCTTTGCATTTGGAGATTCGTTTGGCTATAATACAATGAATGGTGCTGGGCTCTGCAAAGGTACTGGGTTTATTCATCTGTGTTACTGTTGTGTACAGATGCACTAGTGGCATTTGGCATTTGTGCTTATTTCTAAAGCAAAAGGTTTTCTTGCACTTGGCCTGTTTCTTGGAGCCCCCAGGTTCAGAGTGATATTTCTGAGTGTATGTCCATTTGGACAGTAACTGTTGCTTGGGGTGAGCTGCTTAGTCATAGTAAGGCAGCTTTTTATTGTGACAACATGTCTGTAGTATAGGTTTTGACCAAAACAGTGTCCAAGTCCAAGAGGCTCCAGTCTGCTAAGGCAGCTCATTTTGCTAAGTTCCAAGATACATTTGTCATTTCAAGCTTTGCATGTCCCAGGCAAAACTATCTTATTACTAGACTGCCTTCCTCACTTGCATATCACAAAATTTAGAGGGCTAACCCCAGAAGCCCAAGAAAACCCTGCAGCAGTTCTGGACTTTCTCTGAATGATTGGCAAAAAGTAGCAGTTTTGCTCATCTCACAGCCTTTTATCAAGCACCATTAAAAGAGCTTACAAATCCTTCATTGCCTCCTTTAACCAGTTTTTAGAAAGTATACCTTCAAGATTCAGAAATTGCTTTCCCTTTATAATCTGCTGTTTTTTGGCCTCTGGGTGTTACATAATGAAGCAGTTAATAGCTTCATATTCACATATTAGCTCTTAGTTTTGAGACAAAAATGCTAGGTTTGCCAGATTTTACCAAAGATTGATTAGGGAGGTGATGATTAGTGATCAGCAGTATGGTTTCATGCCAGGAAAGAGCACTACAGATGCAATATTTGCTATGAAAGTGTTGTTGGAGAAATACAGAGAAGGTCAGAAGGAGTTGCATTGTGTCTTTGTGGACTTAGAGAAAGCATATGACAGGGTGCCTAGAGAGGAGTTGTGGTATTGTATGAGGAAGTCGGGAGTGGCAGAGAAGTATGTAAGAGTGGTACAGGATATGTACAAGGGTAGTGTGACATTGGTTAGGACTGCGGTGGGAGTGACAGATACATTTAAGGTGGAGGTGGGATTACATCAAGGATCAACTCTGAGCCCTTTCTTATTTGCAGTGGTGATGGACAGGTTGACAGATGAAATTAGACAGGAGGCCCCGTGGACTATGATGTTTGCAGATGACATTGTGATATGTAGTGAGAGTAGGGACCAGGTTGAGGAGACCCTGGAGAGGTGGAGATATGCTTTAGAGAGGAGAGGAATGAAGGTCAGCAGGGCTAAAACAGAATATATGTGTGTAAATGAGAGGGAGGGTAGAGGAATGGTGAGGATGCAGGGAGTAGAGTTGGTAAAGGTGGATATGTTTAAGTACTTGGGATCAACAGTTCAGAGTAATGGTGAGTGTGGAAGAGAGGTGAAGAAGAGGGTGCAGGCAGGGTGGAATGGGTGGAGAAGAGTGTCAGGAGTGATTTGTGACAGACAGGTACCAGTAAGAGTGAAAGGGAAGGTCTACAAGAGGGTAGTGAGACCAGCTATGTTATATGGGTTGGAGACGGTAGCATTGTCGAAAAGGCAGGAGTCAGAGCTGGATGTGGCAGAGTTAAAGATGTTAAGATTTGCACTGGGTGTGACTAGGATGGACAGGATTAGGCATCAGTATATTAGAGTGTCAGCCCAGGTTGGACAGTTTGGAGACAAAGCAAGAGAGGCAAGATTGCATTGGTTTGGACATGTGCTGAGGAGGGATGCTGGGTATATTGGGAAAAGGATGCTAAGGATGAAGCTGCCAGGTAAGAGGAAAAGAGGAAGGCCTAAGATGAGGTTTATGGATGTGGTGAGAGAGGACATGCAGGTGGTTGGTGTGAAAGAGCATGATGCAGAGGACAGGAAGAAATGGAAACAGATGATCTGCTGTGGCGACCCCTAATGGGAACAGCCAGAAGAAGATGATGATGATTAGTATGCAGAATGGTGTCAAGCTGTGGTGAAAGCAATGGGGCTTGTGGCAGATCAAAATCATCCCACACTGACAGAAGTTTGTTATCGGTCATTATTGATAGAATTTATAAATTAATGCCCAGCTGCCCTCTTTCTGCCACATATATAATGGATGTATTGAGGGGCATTCCATGTAAGTGGACTTCTTCTTCTTCGCTTAACTTGGGGAGATGTCTATCATCTTGGCGATACTGTTTCTATCTGGGTCTGTTAATCTAGGAAAGACCATCAGTCTCAGGCACACTTATGTAAATTAATAAAACCACTGAGAATAAAATTATCAGAGCAAACCACACAAACAAGGAAAGCCAAGTGAATCACAAACTCGGACACTTTATTAAAACATAAAACAGATTAAGATTCTCTAGTGCCTTGGCTATACAAGCCTTTATAGAGTATACCTTTCTCCTTCACTTATGTAAATCGGTTATGTGCCCCTCTTCATTACAGTGTCCAGTTCAGAGGGGTAAGTCACTTTTTAACCTACATTCTCCTATTTTGCACTTGCGGTTAATTTTTCAAGAACATCAGAATAAAAGTGCCAATACACTGAGGTCATAAAGAGGGTCAGGTGTTGGTCATCTCACACCTATTTGAAATACATTAGATAGTCATTTGCAAATGGCAATGTCTATTTCTTTTACAGGTGTGATACATGTGGTTTAATGTGGTTATTCCTACGTGGTTTTATTTGGTCACTCCTACGTTTCACTAGCAGCCAAGAGAGCATCATTCCAGCTCAATGGTCCCAATCTAGGTTGAGCTCAGTCTTCAGTTGAAGTGGTCTAGAGAGGCCTCCCAGGTTTGCGTTGTTTGCAGTTTTTACCTAAACTTCAAAAACTGATTCAGCAGATTGCTTCTTTATATTTAATATTCTTTCACTTAGGGTAGAACAATATTAGACTTTTTCCTAAGCAGCATCTTTTGTCTGAAATTTTTCAGCTGTTCTTTTTGGGTCAGTCTGCTTGTTAGTCAGCTGTCATTTAGAGACTTTGTTGGTCCAATATGACACCAACTTGAACAGCAGACAGGGTAAGAAAATGTGTGAACCATAAAGTTAATCAGGCAGTGGCAGCACTGGGATTTCATGTAGCTGACCATTGGGACTTGCAGGACAAAGATCCAGCTGGGTGGGATACATTTATCTGATCTGGGTCATGTTTTACTGAATGTTTATTCAGAAGTTATTGTAATTTACTGTTGAATAAGCTGGTGGGCTGATGTGGGGCAAAATTTCCCCCTTTTGATTTTACCCCTGCTTTCTTAGGCCTTGAGGGATGGTTTGTTGGAGTTTGTGACTGTGAGTGGGTGTTGAAGCTGTACTGACAAGGTCACCAGGGGAGTGCTTTATGCTACATGGTAGAAAGAGGCAGTACTAGATATTGTTTTAATATGCTGTCATTGCATTTCTTTTCATGCTACAAAATGTGGTTATTTTCAATAAAGAAGGTCACAATGACAATCTGGTATAGTCACTGGTGTTTTATGTGGATTTGGCACAAATTATCTTTGTGTTAGTGGAGATTCTTGCACCAAGTCAATGAGCTGGGGGACATCTACATTATTTAAGGTTAGGGGAAGAATCATTGCCCACCTTACTACCCTACTTCATGTAGTTTGCCCAAGCAATGGCAGAATTTCCCCCTTTTTGCACCCCCACCCCCCACTTTTCTGGGCCTTGAGAGCCAATTTGTTGAAGTCTGTGAGGATGAAAGGGTGTAGAAGCATTTCTGCAGATAAAGGTGCCAAGAGTTTTTTAGCATGGACAAGGTCAAATGGGTTTAGTCATTTACTCTTCCTGGTAGACAAACGTGGTACTGGATGTTGCCTGAATATACTGTCGTTGCATAGTTATTCTTTTCATGGTACACATATGTGGTTATATTCAGTAAAGAAGGGTGCAATGGCAATCTTGTGTAGGCACAAGTGATTCTACAAATTTGAAACTTAGACTGCTGTTGATATATATAATGAATTTAGGTTAAAAGCAATGATACCCCATCTAACTGAGGTAAACTATTTATTATATTTTAGCAGGAAAAAATAAGAAGTATTAGGGTGTAAAAATCTCACAATATATTTTTACTCTAACAAAAAGACATTCATTATGAAGTCTATGTTTTAAAAGGTTTTTCAGAGAAAGCAATAAAATGTCAAGCTTGTACTACACAAAGCTGGGGATGCTTGCCAAAACAGTTGATTTTCAAACACAGATTGGTAGATTAAAACAGAGAAAATTAAAGCTATTCTGCAAACAAAGAAGAAAAAATAGAGAAAACCTTGCCTTTACCCAAAATACCATATAGTTCATAACAGAATGCTGAAAATATCAAAGGTTTAAGCTAAAGATGTAAAACGAAAGTAGAAATATAATGCTCAGTTACTGTACAATGGACAGTATACTAAGTCACCCAGAAAAAGTTAAAAAACAGTAAATGCAAGATGAACAGGAACATGACATACATTTTCCCTAATAACTGCTATCTCAATGGAAAACAATGCATGCTTGTTATATGGTAAAAAATAACCTATCAAAGCAAAGCCAGTTCATTAAAAACATGGCATGAAACACATGCTATCAAAACAAAGTTAACCAAGTAGAAAGCAAAGATACTTCAACAGTACAAATCTTGAATACTGAAAATCCAAGAAACTATGTAGCTCTAAGCAGAGTTAATAATGAACAGCCAGAAAAAAATATTCCCCATCTAAAATAAAATAGCCTCTGCACTTATTAATTCACAGTAGTTAATATAGTGAAAGAGAATAGTCTCTGTTTAAACACAAACAATATATGAAAATCAGTACATATAAAATCTTATAAAATATTACAGAATGTCTGTCAAGTCAAGGGAGCTTTCCAGATAATCATACCAGCAAGCTTCAGGAAAATTAAAACTGAAATTCATGCAGTTAAGGGGAATGGAAATTCACCTCTGAGCTATATAACCTATAAAATTCAGACATATCAAGTATTAAATTCACTAGCAAACATTTCAAAACACAGATCAGTTTCAAACAAGTTGTAGGAAGAGTATACAAAAATGTTAGCAGTAGTGAAAAGTCAATGACCAATCAAATAAAGCTACATATGAATATTACAGCAACACTTGTATGCCACTTACACATAAAAACAATTCCATATGAGAATTAAGTGCAAAATTAAATAAAAATACTAGAAGATGCAAATATTAAAGAAGAAATTATTGTTTTTAACCCTCTGTTTCTCCAGTTGTTACACAACCTCCAAAAATCACGAGGAAGTAAGGATGTATGTGAACATGAGGATGAAAAATACAGTTATCCCCAAAGTAACATGAGACGCAGAATATACACTATTGATTACTGCAAAGGTTTTTAATTAACTTGACCTTAGTGCAGCAGTAGGGGAGGGTAGTGCACTCCTGAGTGTGTCATTCTTTGGATGATATATTAAATTGAGGCCCCATCTGCCTGAGTTGGTGGCAGTTCAGGTGGATGTAAAAGATCACACAGTACTTATTAAAAAGAGTAGGAGAAGTTTCCAGGTACCCTAGCCACATTTCCCCAGGTCCGTATGTATACAACCTCAGGGCTTCTCTGAAAATAGGACATCGGCTTAGTGGGACAAAGTTAAATAAATTTAAAAAAAAGATCAAAATATAAGAATGAAATGCATCCTGATGATATGAAACTTATATTTCTTAAGATGCTATGTTCAGATGATATCATGAGTAAATTCACTGCAGGAATTTTCAAAACAGCATAAAAATTGCAATAAATACTCTGTCTGAAGCATCAGTTATCACTGTTTATTTTATTAACTGGGTTACTTATCTACTTGAGGCCCATTTTCCATAAAGGCCTAGAAGCACTGTTTAATAATTGATTTTCTAGCAGTACCACCATGGACAAATTGAGACTGAGGGACTCAAACATAGGACTGCAGGATGAAGTGCTTTAGAAGCTTGGAGCCTTACTATTTTGTGTTAAACTGCCAGTCATTTCATAACTGCATTTGACAAGCATACACAGAACATGAGTCAAGTTCAAATGCGGTTTTCTGAGGCATAAAGAGAATAAAATCATGTTAATTAAAAAAAATGAGAGTTTAACAAGAACAAACTAGAATTTTTAGTTTTATATTCATATTTAAAGATATTTCTGCCAACTTAAAGATAGCAGATTACTCTAAAAATGCATCAACATGAAAAGACTCCACTACCATAACAAGTCTGTTAGACAATGAAATGTTATAAAGAAATGTTTTCACCATTACACAGTCATTTAGCAGTTTGACCAACTAAAGTACAATTCTTTCCTGGGTTTTTCTTGGCCGACTTCCCAAATGTATCATCTGTACATCAGTGATCTTATTCTTGTGCTCTAAACAAACTAGAAATCAGTCCCCTTATACATCAAAGACATACAGGAAGACCCCACATTTTACTGTCTATGTCATTAGATCTCCTTTAAACCACTCACAAGAAAAGGTCTTTGACATGCAAATTTATCCCTGTAGGCCAGCTCCTGCTGTTTATGTTAACTGCAATATTCTTTTTGTATAATTCATAAATGTATTCTTTGTTGCCTTTTTCTTAAGGATACCTTTGAGTACATCTGCTGGAGGGAGGACAAGTGTCTATAACAATAACAACTGACTGCTTTATTCCATAACATTAAATGAAACCATACCATTAGTGTGTTGATTTTGCCAGCTTAGTTTAAAACATAATCCATTCTGAAGGATGTTTATCTTTCTCCCTGTATTCCTGTCTTTCTTCCTTTGTCTTATTTAAATATAGCATTAAATCTGACTTTTTCAAACAAATCCTGCCTGTTGTCTACCTTCTCAATTTTTCTGCAATCCTTCATATGTTCAAGATTTTGTCACACACTCCTGTGAGAGGAAGGTTAGCTTGTTTTTCCTTATATTGCTTTCTAGTATTTTGTATATTGTAGCATGTTTCATTCTTTTTCCATTGCATATTTAAATTAGGAATGAAACCAATGCTGTGCCTCTCGATGTCATAGAAATTAGAACAGGTCATTTAAGTTTAATCACCTGTGAAATGAGGGAGGAGCTAGGAATTAGACCTTTAATTTAAGGGTAAAGAGAAAAATTTCATGACTTTACTGAAGGGCAAATTCCCAGTCCTGCTCTACCACACACTCACATCTGCAAATACTGGTAGAATTCTAAAACTGTTTTTTCAAATTATTTTCTGGGTATCTGCATTGTTTGAACACCCAAACATTTAAACATCTTACAGAAACCCATATGCATATATATATATATATATATATATATATATATATATATATATATTTTTATATATATATATATATATATATATATATATATATATATATATATATGGTTCCACTTCATATCATCGAATTATCATTTCATCGAATTGCAAATCATCGAGACCAACTCATCGAAAACTCAAATGGTCGAAAACTCATAACATCGAATCTCAAATCATTGAAAACTATAAAGCAGCTAGAAATAAAATCCCAGATACGGTTTACTACATTTATGCAGGGGGGGCAAGCCCCCCTGCATCCCCCACACCCCCGTAAATTAAATATACCACTCTAAGGTTGCACTACAGTGGGGTAGGAAATTACCTTTTTCCCCCCACTGTAGTGCGACCTTGGAGTTGGTATATTTAATGTATGGGGGGTGTGGGGGCAGAGCCCCCCACATGGGGGGTGCAGGGGGGCTTGCCCCCCTGCATAAACATAGCAAAAACTCTGTGGGATGTTATTTCTAGCTGCTTTATAGTTTTCAATGATTTGAGATTCGATGTTATGAGTTTTCGACGATTTGGTCTCGATGATTTGCAATTCGATGAAATAATAATTTGATGATATGAAGTGGAACCATATATATATATATATATATATATATATATATATATATATATATATATATATATATATATATATATATACAGAACTTCGGCTGCACAGTTTTAACCCCTTTTTGAGGCATTCCAGCTACAAATTTCCCCTTAGTAGCACTTGTGCTATCATCTAGTAGTACTACACTTAGACATTCCTCCCTTTACCTTCTTAGCTATTTCAGTTTCTGACAAATATGGATGGACAACTTCCTACATTTTCTCCTGCCAATCTGGTTGATATGGGCATCCTGAGATAGTGTAGCAACTGCCTCATGTACACTGACTACCCTCTACTACTACCACCTAGGAACACAATTTGTGAGAGATGCAATTACATCAAGCACCTAGTGTCATTGCTGTCTCCCCCGCAAACCACCATATCTGGCACTGAGAAGGTGGGGAACATGAACACCACACCTCAAACACTACTCACACCTACACTACACACTCCCACATATAGGGAGGTACTCAACAAAAGCATACACAAGCAAAAGAGACCTCCGAGGCATAAATGCACATGAACTCCATGGCCCCCCCCTACACACACCACACATAGTCCACACACCTGTGTCTCACAGCCACTAAGGCCTAAACATAAATACAATATATTAGTCATATGAGACTCCATTGTAAGACACACAGATGTGCCCCATACCAGGCTGGATAAGGAGAAAGTCACAGTTAATTGTTTGTTGGGTGCCTAAATCCAACATATCACCAATGCACTCAGGTCTCTCAACAGGTACTGTTATGACTCTGTCAAAGTGCATGTCGGAATGAATGACTTGAGATGTACCTCCCTGGGCTATATGAAAAGAGACATGATTCAGCTTGCTGAGTATGTGTCCCAGGCAGATATGTTCCTAGCCTTAAGCAGCATTCTACCGTCACCCAAAATGATGCCTCAGTACAAATAGAAAATGATTAACTTTAACAACTGGCTTAGTTTCTGGTGTCATTCCAAGGAATCCAGTACCTGACAGCCTGGGATGACATGATTGACAATCCACGATGCTTTGCCAGAGATGGCCTACATCTGTCTCCCTTGGGCTTCAGGCTCCTTGTAAGGCTCTTGCCTCCCCCATAATGCCTTTTTTAGGCAATGCCATGGGGTCACAACTACCAACATGAAAATATCATCAAAACACAAATTAAAGTTCATGCTGCTAAATGCTAGGAGTCTAAACATGAAACTGCACTCATTACAAGCATTCTTAACCCTGGAAGAAGCTGACATCTGTGCAGTCACAGAAACCTGGTTCAAAGCTGCGAAGAGCACCCCAGCCATACCAGGTTACTCA
>NC_056748.1:731463070-731688070 GCF_019279795.1 Protopterus annectens
ATTGTTTGTTAATTACATTAGACCCAAACCTGAGCATGGAATAACAATATGGAAGGCTTATAAGAAATCAACCATGAGTAAACTCTAAAGATTACAGCAGAAGTATACCAAGGTCATCCAAGAAATTGAAAATTTAAGTTTTTATGAAATACTAAAATATCTGAACTTGTACAGTGTCTCTTATAGATATTTAAGAGGAGATATTCTTCAGTTATATAGAGCATTTAGAGACAACTGCCTCTGGGAATATCTGGGATTATTAAAATGTAGTAGAGAATCATCAGACAACCTATGTAGAAAATTCTATAGGAATGAGAAGTGGACTAACTGGTTCATGAGAAAGCAGCTGATACATGCATAGAACAGACTACCAAATTACAATAAAGCAAACATTAGTTTAAATATCTTTAAGAGCAGCCTGGGCACTTATGGGAACAATTGTTTTGGTATATTAGCATGCTAGAAGGGCATTAATGCTTGTGCATGAACTATTTGTATGTATGTATGTATATATATGTATGTATATAATGGTCTGCACTCTGCTCAACTCCCCCCATAGCAAAAAGAATGTGGAAAAATAAAAAACACAACAGTTTGTTTGAATAAAGCAGCATTGTGCAGATGAAAAGAAATGAATAATTATTAAACTTTATATCAGTCAGATACCAAGAAATAAAAAAGAACATTCTAATTATCATATATCCATTGCATAACATTACAGAGTACTGATCAAATGTTACATGCTTCTGTTAGAAAGAGGTTTTATTAAATGTAGTTATTTTTGGGTGTTAAGTTTATAGTTACTTCAGTGAAAAATAGCAATCAAATATATTAATGTTTTTTGTGAAAGCATACTCACTTATTGGACTTCATTAGGACATGCAGAAATAAATACAGTAAAAATTGTTACAAAATACAGAAATAAATCCAAAAAAGATTGTTACAAAATTCAGAAATAAAACCAGTAAAAGAATGACATATATTGCTAATGTGCACTCATATCTTTTTAATGTCATTAGGATGCACAACTGTAAAACAAAGAAGCTACTTATTGAAATATTACTTTTAGTCAAAGATTCCTTGCTGCTATACAACAAAACATGGTGCATAATTGGTGTATTATGATACTGTGATACATGGAGTTTGCAGCAGCTATAAACTGACACCTAAGATCTTCATAGAAGAAAATTAAAAATAAGGACTATTGAGAAATAATAGCACACTGCCAAGATTTCCTAGCTACTGAATGAAGAGAAAGTTGCAAAATGTCATTAATCCTTTATAGATCTACTTGGCACAATGGCTTCCTTCATGTCACATTGTGATAAATACACTGCAAAAGCAATTCCTATTGAAGTCTGAATTGCTGTAGCTCTTTAGAAGCGAAGTAGCTGCTGTGAGTATATAGCTGTAACAAAGTAATTTAAAGCACACAGAGTAACTGCATGGAGATATATCCACATATTCTGATATAATTTTGCCTTAGTTTTCCCAAAAATAATCCATATTATTTTTATTCTGTATGAAGATAAAAATGCAGTACAGCTGCAAAAAAAAAAAAAGTTTATCACAGATTACTGGGTTTAGTGATGACAGTCACATTCGACTGATTATACTTTCTGTAGATTATAGAAATTATACTGACAAAAGGTATCCATCACTAAACCTTTAGTTTTAGATTATTAATTTACCAATGGCATGCTTCAGAGAGAAGTCAATAATATAACTGAATGCAACCAAAAACAGGCCAGATTCAATAAAGTTTGTGTTTAGCCACAAGGTGTGGTAAAAACTAAGATAAATGAGAATGGCTTGCAGAAATTCACAAAAGCAGGCAGTCAACTTATAAAGCTTGCTTGTTAGTGCAAACCAGCAATGCTGAGTTACCAAAGTGCCTCTAGGAATGATTCAGAAAATAGCAGTTGAAATACTGATATCATAATAGGGATTGAGGGTGGGGGTGGACCAGAGACGAGGGATGACCCTTTAGGGTGTCATAATGACACAGACATCATAACAAAAATATGGGGTGGGAGGATACACTAGACTACCAGTGTCTAATAGATACGCACCATTATGACACTAAAGTAGTACTGAGTTGGGGGATCCATGTGAGAGCAAATAGGATTATGACAGGTACAGGGACTGTGGTGTGTGTGTGTGTGTGTGTTCATGTTTGTGTACTTGTGTGTCTGAAAGAGTGATGGGGAGATGCCACTGCCTACATGAGCAGCAGGGTACTATGCAATGTGCAGTTCAGCTTTGATCTGTATGCCACAGTAGTAACTGCAATTCAAGAAACATGTAAATTAGCTGAAAATGAAATCTTACCTCATCACAGTTAACATGTTTCTGAACCACAAAAGGAAACATTGTGGCAGAAGGAACTTTCTATTACAAGATTTAATGAATTCTTAGGTAAGTCACTCATAGGTTCATAGGTTCATACTAGGCTATCTGCCCTAGGGCATCTACAAGCCTAGCCAGAGTGTGTTTGGCTTTCGCCACCCATTTTAAATTAATTTTGCTATGCCCTTTTTCGAGGTTAGTATACTGTGCCTCTGTCTAATAGTGACACAGAAGTGATACCCGGGGTAAACCTATGATCTCCCATCCACTCATCAAGATTCCTCTTGAAGAGAGTCAATGAGGAACTCTGCCTAACCTGGACTGGGATTTTATTCCAGAGTGAAGGGAGCCTCTGGGTTATGAATCTGTCCCTCCAGCATGTCCTATTTATTTCAGTGCTGAGGTTCAAGTCTCTCGAGCGCGTAGCTCGATGGGATTTGGATTTTCTGAGGTGCAGCATGTCCATTAATTCCAGGTTGGATATGGCTTTATACATCAGGTACAGATCGCCTCTGAGCAGGCGGTATGCCACTGAGTAGAGCTGGAGTTTCTTTAACCGGGCAGCATATGGCATCTGTTTGAGCCCTTTGATCCTCTTGGTGAGGTACTTTTGGGGTCTTTACAGTTGTTGCAGGTGTCTGGTAAGGTACATCCCAAAAGGGGCATTGTACTCAATTATGGGCCTGATGAGGGATGAGTAAAGAGGCACGATGACCTCCCCTGATCTAGATGTGAATCCCTTCATGATTAGGCGGGCAATATAAAATGTTTTTCTAAAAACTTTGGCCATGTGGTTGTCAAATGAGAGATTGCTATCAACTTGGGTCCCCAGGTCCCTAATTACTTCTTCTGTACTTAATGGATTACCACCTATGTGGTAATTTGTGGGCACTTTGTTTTTGCCAAAGGGGATGACTATACACTTTTTGGCGTTTAGCTTGAGGCCATGGCTCTGGCACCAGTTGTCTGTTTCTATGAGCCCCTTTTGGAGGATGCTTGTGTCGGCTGGAGAGTCGATTATGGTGCCCAGTTTGCAGTCATCTGCGAACTTGGTCAGCCACAGTCCTTCCGTGTTGGCCTGTACCTCCGAGAAATATATACCGAATAAGAGAGGTCCCAGGACTGAGCTTTGTGGGACGCCACTTGTAACTGGTTTGGAGTCTGACATGGCTCAAGCAATTCTAACCATGTGGGTTCTGTCCTTGAGCCAGTTTGCAACCCATCTAGTGACATAGGGGGTTTATATTTAAGCTGGTGAGCTTATCTATAATGCCCGAGTGGGGTATTGTATCGAAGGCTTTTGCGAGGTCCAGGTAGGCTGTGTGGACCACCTTCCCCTCATCAATGGCCTTGGTGACTGTTTCAAAGAAATCAACCAGGTTTAAGAGGCAGGATCTGCCCTTAACAAAGCCGAACTGGGTAGGATCCAGTGTCTGTAGGTCCCCAATATCTTTATTTATGAGGTCCATGATGATCCTTTCCATAGCTTTGCAGATCAAGCTAGTCAGACTTATGGGCGATAGTTTCCAGGATCTGTTGATGCACCACCTTTGTGGAGAGGGACCACTGTTGCTGTACGCCACTCTTTGGGTACATATCCTGTAGTAAGGCTGAGATTGAACAGTAGTTTTATGTTTGGGTTTAGCTCTTCTTGGAGTTCATGTAGGGCGCAGCCGGGACACCGTCTGGTCCCATTGATGCTGTGTTTTTGCTTTGGAGAGGGCAGCTCTTACCTGAGCATCTGAGATGTCAGGGGCAGCACTCTGCTGTGATACATATTTACCCTTTTGGTGGGGAGTTTGCTGAACCTGTCAGCTAGGATGTTGGCAATGTCTGTAGGTTTGTTGTATTTTTTGTCATTTTGGACTAATTCTGAGCATATCTGGGAATTCCCACCCTTGTTCCTAACATAACTAAAGAAAGCCTTGTGATTATCCTTAGTGTCCTGTGCAATTTTTCTCTCGAAGCTGGCCTTAGACGATTGTATGAGTGCCCGTAGTTTTTTGCTAATACTGATTAGAGATGCCTTCCCTTTTTGGGATTTTGCTCTATCATGTAGTAGCTTCCTCCTTCTATTGTATAGTTTGTTTATGGCTGGGGTCCACCAGACAGGACGTCTGCCTTTGGAGGATTGGGTCTTGGTTTTATTTGGGATTGCATGATCCATGCATTCCTGAAGGTGTTCATAGAATACGTTTATAAAGGATTCTGAGGTCTGGGCCGTATTTTCCACAGGCCCGGGGGCTTTGAAGGATTCCACCTCAGTTTTGAGGAGTGTGATATTTGCTTTAGAGAAGTTTTCCACTGTGGTTTTCAGGGCAGGGGGTGGAGTCAGGATGTGAATATCCAGTGAGATTAGTTTATGGTCTGATCTTACCAGTGAGGGATACACTTCTGGTCTGGAGCATAGAGTCCCCATGTTGGTGATGATCAGGTCCAGTATGTTTTCCCCTCTTGTGGGAGTGGTAACAAGTTGTTCCATAGCATTTGAGTTTATAAATTCTAGGAACCTTTGGGCTAGGGTGTTGGAGCTAGAGTAATGCTCCCAGTCTATGTTTGGGTAGTTGAAGTAGCCCAATATAACGGTGTTTGGAGAGACCTTCATATTTTCCAGTGTTCTCAGGAAGGCCGAGTGGGGTTCCTGGGTTTGGGAGGGTGGTCTGTAGCAGGCTATAAACTGGAAGGCAGTTTTACCCACTGTTAGTTGCACATGGATAGTCTCTGATGCTTCGTGCTGTGCCACCAACCTGGAGGTGTGGGTATCTTTGATGAATATTGATACTCCCCCTCCTTTTGTGCTACAGTCCAAGTTTTGGGGCCGAAAAGCATGGTATGAGGTATAACATGGTAGTGCTGGGGTGCTCTCGGGAGACTTGAACCAGGTTTCTGTTACTGCACAGATATCGATGTTCTCCATGCTAAGGAGAGTTTCGAGTGCATGCATCTTGAGGTTTAGACTTCTGGCGATGAGTAGCATTACTCTTAGTTTCTTATCCCTTGTGATACCTATGGAGGTGGGTTTGTCTTTTGAGCCTTCCCTAAAAAAGGCACTATGGGGGTAGCAAGAGCCTTTGCCAATATCCAAAAGCCCAGGGGTGACAGGTGCAAGCCGTCCCTAGCGAAGCATCGTGGCTTGTCGAGCATGTCATCCCAGGCTAACAGGCATTGGATCCCCTTTGAATGACACCAATACTTAAGCCAATTGTTGAAATTGATCATCTTGTCTTCATATTGTGGCATCATTCTTGGTGAGGGTAAGATGCTACTCAAGGTCAGGGTCATACCGGCCTGAGCTACATGCTCAGAAAGCTCCTCTATGTCTCTTTTCATGTAGTCCAGAGAGGTATGTCTCAGGTCATTCACACCAGCATGGACAATGACTGAGTCATATTTGTACTTGCCTTGGAGTGACCTGAGTGCTTGTGTTATGTGTCTTGCGAGTCAGCACTGCACACTGATGATTTTAGTACTTTGTTGAACATTTTGCTCAATGCACATGTAGACTAATTGCACCTTGTAAATGTATTTTCATTCAGCTGCTTCAGATATCTAAAGCATCAATGGTTAATTATTTATATTAAGCTCCCATTTTGTAACTGGCCCAGCAATACACTGTAATCCACACTCCCTTCTGTCACCATGATACCGGGTTAAGAGTGAAATGGAAATTAACAAAGAAGCAATATACTAAGTCATTCTGTGACCCACATGCCTTACCAAACTGCCTAATTAACTAAGAGCTCCATTTCAAGGCCTGTTTGTAAATTTCAGCTTCTAATTAAAAGTAGTATTGTAGTCCAGGTCAGCCTGCAATGTTCAGTTTAGGAATCTAGCCCAGTGGTTCATCTGTCCACTTAGCTGATCAATTATCAGTATTTCAATGTTGTATCTCAAAATGCCACCTTATATACCTCACAGCAAGTCAGACATTTTCCAAGAAAATCAGAAATTAAACATTTACAAATGACTAAAAGAATATGTAAAGTCCTTCAACAGCCGTAACTATCAGCAGGGACTTTCCTGGGTTTAGATCCACTGACCAAGAGCTCTTCTGTAACTGCTATTCAAAGGAAGGCTCACATTAGCTCTGGGAATAATTATCCATACAGAAATATATTCCAGATTCTGACTGGTTCATGGAATGAACGTTAGATGGCTAATGGCTAGCAAATGGTGAATCTGAAAGCAAAATCCAGGCTGTCTAGTTCACGAATTACCCATGAAACCAGCTACGCTGTTTTCAAGCATTGGCCCGTTAACACTTTTGTGTTTCTTATTAGAAATTCTAATTACTGTTTGAAAATATTACATTGCTAGCAGACAGTGGATGATGGCTTTTCAAAAGATACTGTGTTTATAGTATCTCGGTTGCCTGGTCATTAAAATAAGACTCCACTTTTATGTGTTTAGTAAAATTAGACAGGAAATGTGGGAATACAGTAAAGTAATACAATGTATTGACCTACACCAGTCCCGACAACATTAGAGTTTGAAAAGTATACGTGTATTCTAATGTGAATGTTATTAAAAAATACAAAAATATTCAACCTTGGACTTCCAAGATGGCTGCACACTGATCAGAAAATGACAGATAAAGGCTAGTAATTCTGCCAGTTTTAGTAAAATTCAGTTACTGGCTAGTATGTACACTGACTGGATGCCAACCAAGAAGAAGCGTGGAGTCTGAAAGAAAGTCAGCTAGAAAAGCAGAAGAGAAATCAATGACTGGGAAGAATAATAGAAGAATAGATGCAGCCTCAGGAAATTCCATCAAATATAACTCCCCCTTCTATCACTAGGGAACAGGTCCTTAATGCACTCTCTAAAGCCAAGAACACTGTATCAATGGGCCCAGACAATATCCTAAGATGCCTTCTAAATAGCATGAAACATGACTTACCAGGCTGTCTGGAATTGCTATTTAAATATAGCCTCCAAACAGGTTTTGCACTTCAGGAATGGAGAACAGCAACAGTCATCCCTCTGCACAAAGGTGGGCCATCTACAGACCCTGGAAAGTACAGACCCATAAGTCTCACTAGTCTCATATGTAAAGCCATGGAAAGAATTATCATGGAAATGATTGATAATGACATAGGAAGCCTCCAGACACTGGACTCAACCCAATTTGATTTCATCAAGGGCAGGTCATGCCTACTCAACCTGTTGGACTTCTTTGAGAAGGTCACCAAAGCAATGGATGAGGGCAAAATGGTTCACACTGTCTACCTTGACCTGGCCAAGGCATTTTACACAATACCCCACTTAGGTATTGTTGACAAACTTCAGAGGATAGGTATAAATCCTTATGTTACCTGGTGAGTAGCCAGCTGCCTCATAGACAGGACCCAGAAAATTAGAACTGGGGAATCCACCTCTACAAAAAGGCCAGTCACAAGTGGAGTCCCTCAGGCATTTACTTCTCTGAAGTCAAGACCAATGTCAATGGCCTCTAGCTGACTAAATTTGCTGATGATTGCAAATTAGGAGCTGTCGTTGAATCAAACACCAACACAAATGTTCACCAGGAAGGGCTAATACAGACAAACAATTGGTGTCGTAGCCACAAACTAAAACTAAATGCCAACAAATGCATAATAATATCCTTCAGGAAGTCATCAACCCCTGATAACTATCATATTGACAACATACCACTAAGAGTTAACCCAGTAGTCAGGGGCTTGGGGACACACATAGACAGTAATCTAGCCTTTGCCCAGCATGTGTCTACAGCCCTGAGGAAATTATTCTATGTTCATAGGTTCATAGGTAGGTTCATAGATAGGTACTAGGCTATTGGCCCTAGGGCCTATACAAGCCTAGCCAAAAATGTACCCTGGCTTTCGCTACTCAAGAAAATTATTTTACTATGCCCCTGTCAAGCAGAACCACAGAAGTGATCCCCAGGGTGAATTTCCTATTACCCATTCAATCATCAAGATTTTTTTTGAAGAGTGCTAATGAGGAGCTCTGTTTGACATAGATAGGTAGTCTGTTCCAGAGTATGGGAAGTCTCTGGGACAGGAATCTATCCCTCCAGCATGTTCTGTTTATTGTGGTGACAAGGTTTAGGTCCCTAGAGCATGTAGCTCGGAGGGATTGGGATTTCTTTAAGTGGAGCATGTCCAACAGCTATGGGTTTGACATAGCTTTGTATGTTAGGCAGAGATCGCCTCTGAGTAGGTGATATGCGACAGAGTAAAGCTGGAGTTTTTTGAGACGGTCTGCATAAGGCATCTGTTTGAGGCCAGTAATCCTCTTTGTGAGGTATTTTTGTGGCCTTTCCAGTTGTTGTAGATGTCTTGTGAGGTACATACCAAAAGGGGCGTTGTACTCTATAATGGGTCTAATGAGTGATGAGTAGAGGGGAACAATTACCTCTTTTTTTCTGGATGAGAAACCTTTTGTGATGAGGTGTGCCACATAGAAGGATTTCCTGACCACTTTGGCGATGTGATTATCAAAGGAGAGACTACTGTCCACCTGTGTCCCAAGGTCTCTTATCACACTTTTGATGTTAAGTAGACTACCGCCTATGTGGTAGTTCAGGGGTACAGAATTTTTACCACAAGGGATAACAATGCACTTTTTGGCATTGAGCTTGAGACCATGTCTTTGACACCAGGCATCTGTCTCAGTGAGGCCCTTTTGTAGGATGTCCACATCATTAGGAGTTTCAATTATGGCTCCTAGTTTGCAGTCATCTGTGAATTTAGTTAGCCAAAGACCTTCTGTGTTAGCCTGTACTTCAGAGAAGTAGATACCAAACAGGAGAGGACCCGGACTGAACCCTATGGCACTCCACTTGTCACTGGTCTGAAGTCTGATTTGGAGTCTGCTACTTTCACAGTGTGGGTTCTTTCAGTAAGCCAGTTGGCAACCCATCTTGTGACATAGGGATTCATACCTAGTTTAGTGAGTTTATCTATAATTCCAGAGTGGGGGATGGTGTTGAATGCCTTGGCGAGATCTACATAGGCTGTGTCAACCACCTTACCCTCATCTATGGCTTTGGTGACTACTTCAAAGAAGTCTATCAGGTTTAGGAGACATGATCTGCCTTTTAAAAACCCAAACTGTGTGGGGTCCCGGGTTTGGAGATCTCCAATGTCTTTGTTTATGAGTTCCATGATGATATGTTCCATGGCCTTGCAGATGAGGCTCGTCAGGCTAATGGGGCGGTAGTTCCCGGGGTATGTTGTACAACCAAAGGTATGGCATCTAGGTCCATGGAAGTCATTGTTCCACTGTATTCAGCATTCATCAGACCTATCATTGAGTACAATGCTCCTATGGTATGTACCCAACCAGGCATATCCATCAACTGGAGCACCCACAAAGATTCTTCACTAAAAGAATACAAGGCATAATAACATGTCTTATGCAGACCACCTCAAGGCCATATCCCTGTATTCTGTCTCCTACAGGCTGTTGAGGGGAGATCTATGTCTGGCATACAAGGCATTGTCAGACTCCACTCTGATGGACCTTCTGCATATCTGCAAAGCTAACAGCGCCATAATTACCCATTCTAAAGACCTAAACCTTGCTGAGATATAAATAGGATATGCTGGAGAGGAAGGTGTTTATCCCAGAGATTACCCCTTCTCTGGAATAGGTTCACCATTCATGTGAAGCAAAGTTCTTCCCTAACCCAATTCAAGTGTAACTTGGAATGCCAGATGGGGAACAGGAAATTCATCCCTGGTTGACACCTATGTCTCTAATGGGCATATGCAGCCTGTAAATGTTTCATCACCAAGGACCCTGCCTGTAAATGTTTCACCTCCCAGGCCCCTGCTTATACTTATAAAAAGTACCAGAAATTGTCAGAGATTTGGGGAGCATGGCTAGATTTAAAAAAGCCCTTGTGGTCATTAGCCTAGTAAACACTTATGAACCTAGAAAATATTAAAAATTGGGGACAGTAGAATATTTGTGGAAAAGGATTATTCACTGTACACCAGGCAGAAAAGAAGTAATTTTATCCCATTAATTAGGGAACATCAAGAGGAAGGTGTGAGATTCAAGCTGCTGAGGATCAATGTAATTTTTTATGCAGACCTGGCTAAGGAGGAAATACAAACGTTTGTCCAACAATGTGAGCCATCAAACAGAAGGGGACTCTGTTTCTTATTTTTCTGATAATAAAGCTGACTTTTTCAGTGAAAACTTTTCCAGTGTCCCAAAGGAAAATGCTTGAGAGACATAAAAAAGAACAAGATCTCCAAAATGGACAACCTAATACCCACACAGGAGAAGTACAACCCCTTTGCCGAAGTGAGAGATTAAACAATAACAACAATAATAATGCTCATAACAGCAATACTCATACTCAACAACAAGAGGCCTTTAATAACAATAGTTGGCCTAGTACAAGTCACCAACAGGGTTTTTCAAGGAATCGGAATGGCCAACAAGCGAATCCGAAGACGAACAGCAATCAGGGCTATACGAGGAACAGACTGAATCAATGCAGGAGATGAATCGACATCACTCTATTGACCCCAAATACTTTTCAGCTCAGAAGGGGACTTCAAAATTTACAATTACACCATTTTAAATGTAACTCAGAACATGGTGGATTTTTTCTCCAAAGGTTTGTCTTTTGTTTCCGACACCAATATGGACCTTGTGAAAACCATAATTGACCTGAAACTGTTTGTTCGTAAATTGAACTTGAATGCCCTAATGGGGGGGGGGGGTCTACTCTCACCAATTCCCTTAAGGTTTCAAGTCTTTTTATCCCTCCATTACATTCAAATCTAAGTTCCTTCAAAAAGATGTGTGAGATTGACTTAAGGGCAGTTGTCACCAATAATGTCACTAATAGGAATATGAACATCAATATCACTAGAAATCAACGTAATTTTATTAATTTATTATGTGAATGTAATATAAGGGTGATGAAACCCGATAAAGGGGGTGGGCTTGTCTTTATGGATCATAACATCTACGTTGAAAGTATGAGAAAACATCTTACTACTATGGCATATACATTGGTCAGTGTTAATGAGGTAAACATTGCAAACAAAAGAATTACGTCTACTCTTGACGACCTCTTTTTGGAAGGTATTACTGACATTGACTTGCACCAATATTTGATCATGATTGCCCCTAGAATACCGGCTTTATTCGGTATACCTAAGATCCATAAGAGAATCAAGGACCCCCCCCCTTTAGACCCATTGTTGATGGGTGTGGCTCTATAACATATGAGTGCGCTAAATATATAGACAGCATCCTAAGGCCTTTAGTTGAACAAGAGTCTCAAATTTGTAAAGACTCCTGGAGCTTCCTGAATGACATAAGTAAGATCCCTTTTCATCAAGATTATTGGCTCCTCACAAGTGATGTGAAGGATCTATATACCATTATACCTCAAAGTTTAGGTGTTGAATGGATCAGAGAATTTATGTCATTAAGACAGATGGATGATAACATCATTTACTTGGTCGAAACCCTTTTGGAGATTGTATTAACTAACAACTTTATGGTTTTTGACGGGCAAATATATCTCCAGAAAACTGGGGTGGCTATGGGTCACCTTGTGGAGGGAGTTTTGCCAATTGTATAATGGCACACTGGGAGAAAACCCTGTTATTTAACAACACCTTATTTCAGAACAATGTCGCTTGGTACACTCATTACCAAGATGACATGTTCTTGATCTGGAAAGGTCCTAGTGCTTTAGTTCCAACTTTTATTACCAGTATCTCCCTCATGACTGACTTTTTTTGAATTTACCTACAGCCTACATGAGACTAATATTAATTTTTTGGACATCAATCTGTTTAAAGATGTTACAAATTTTAGGTATAAAAGCACCATATATAGAAAACCCACTTACTCTAATTCTTTTTTGCATTTTACTAGCTGTCATCCTTACCATCAAAAAAGAGCTGTAGTGAAGAGGCAGATGGTAAGGGCAGCTAGAATGGTCTCTAACGAGACTGACTTTGCAGAAGAATGTGATTTTTTGGGCTCTATGTTTACCAGTAGTGGTTATCCTTTATCTTTGGTGGCTAATATTACTTCAGAGGTGACCTATAAGCATCAAATAGGTCACTTTAAAACACTTTTGTCGAGTAACATCAATCAAATTGGGGAAGACACTGACAATCAACACCATCTTAATATAAAGGATGGTGAACAAAACTTCAGAATTAGTTTTTTGTGTACCTATAGCTTGGATCATTTTCAAATAAGGGAGATGTTAAACAAAAACTGGGCTCTAATAATTGAGGACAGCGGGCTACTCAAAATGTTTGGGGATAAAACCTAAAATAACTTATAGAAAAGGAGCTAATCTTAAAGCAATACTTGAAAGTAAGAACAGTGTCGTATATGGTAGGAACCATGGTATGTTTAGATGCGCGTCATGCCAACAGTGTAGGCATGTAAGCCCTGATTCCCAGGTTAATATTAGAGGAAAGACTTACAAAATCAATGGCAAGTATAATTGTGAGACAAAGGGAGTGGTCTATTCAGCCTGTTGTGACAGATGAGCTGCTTTTTACATAGGGAAAACTGAAAGGAAGATCAAGCAGCGCATTTATGAGCATCAGTATGCCATTAGTAAGAAAGAGACAACTAATGCCCTGGCTAGACACATCATTGAGTTCCCTGAACACAGGTTCAAATTTGCTATATTAAAACATGTAAGAATTGACCAGACAGGCGGACCTTGGTAATTACAATTAGAAATGGAAGAGTTTTTTTGGCAAATTAGAACAGCAGCCTATATTTTTCCAGGGCTTAATGAACACGTCTGTGTAAGATGTATTCTTAAATACCTTGCCCTAAGAAGGTAGCCTTTTTGGGTTTGGATTGAAGTATTGCCATTATTAGCATACACAAAACTGTGTTTCTTGTAAAATAATATATTTACTCTACATTACTTGAATAATCGTAAACAGTATGAAAGCTACTATTATTCATTTAATAGTAAGGTACTTCTTGCATGTAGTATTAACATTTATATGTCTCTTTTATTATGGTAGTAGTTAAGGTGGTATTTATTCTATTCTGGTTTATTTATTTTATTTTATTTTATTTATAGGCACATCCAGGCTTTTGTCTAATAGACTGGTTATGCTTTTAGCTGGTTCACTTATACGATTTAGTCAATGGCTCTTTCAGTTTATAGTACAATGAGTCACATATATATGAGAAAGTTTTAAGTATATAATTTAATAGCAATAATAGTAATTATATACATATATATATATATATATCATTTTTTATTGAAGCAATTTAGCTCACTGCATACAGGGATGCATTTAATATGTCGTTGACTTGCTGTGTTATTGTCTTGCATACATTTGGAAGTGTGCTTTTCACGCTTCCCTTTTAAAGAATCGCACAATGTAATTGGCTTTTTAATTGAATGATTGGTTTAACTTTTTTTTATAAAAAGCTGCTTAATTGCTTTGTACCTTGTCTGAAGAAGGAGAGGCATTGACCACTTCGAAAGCGCTAATAAAACAGTTTTCATTTTTATTTTTTGTCACTGCTCAGTCTGACTCTCGCTTTTTTGTTTTATAAATCCTTATGTTACCTGGTGGGTAGCCAGCTGCCTCATAGACAGGACCCAGAAAATTAGAACTGGGGAATCCACCTCTACAAAAAGGCCAGTCACAAGTGGAGTCCCTCAGGCATTTACTTCTCTGAAGTCAAGACCAATGTCAATGGCCTCTAGCTGACTAAATTTGCTGATGATTGCAAATTAGGAGCTGTCATTGAATCAAACACCAACACAAATGTTCACCAGGAAGGGCTGATACAGACAAACAACTGGTGTCATAGCCACAAACTAAAACTAAATGCCAACAAATGCATAATAATATCCTTCAGGAAGTCATCAACCCCTGGTAACTATCATATTGACAACATACCACTAAGAGTTAACCCAGTAGTCAGGGGCTTGGGGACACACATAGACAGTAATCTAGCCTTTGGCCAGCATGTGTCTACAGCCCTGAGGAAATTATTCTATGTTCATAGGTAGGTACTAGGCTATTGGCCCTAGGACCTATACAAGCCTAGCCAAAAATGTACCCTGGCTTTCGCCACCCAAGAAAATTATTTTCCTGTGCCCCTGTCAAGCAGAACCACAGAAGTGATCCCCGGGGTGAATTTCCTATTACCCATCCATTCATCAAAATTTTTCTTGAAGAGTGCTAATGAGGAGCTCTGTTTGACATAGATAGGTAGTCTTTCCAGAGTATGGGAAGTCTTGGGACAGGAATCTATCCCTCCAGCATGTTCTGTTTATTGTGGTGACAAGGTTTAGGTCCCTAAAGCATGTAGCTCGGAGGGATTCGGATTTCTTTAAGTGGAGCATGTCCAACAGCTCTGGATTTGACATAGCTTTGTATGTTAGGCAGAGGTGGCCTCTGAGTAGGCGATATGCGACGAAGTAAAGCTGGAATTTTTTGAGACAGTCTGCATAAGGCATCTGTTTGAGGCCAGTAATCCTCTTTGTGAGGTATATTTGTGGCCTTTCCAGTTGTTGTAGATGTCTTGTGAGGTACATACCAAAAGGGGCGTTGTATTCTATAATGGGTCTAATGAGTGATGAGTAGAGGGGAACAATGACCTCTTTTTTTCTGGATGAGAAACCTTTTGTCATGAGGTGTGCCATGTAGAAGGATTTCCTGACCACTTAGGCGATGTGATTAGCAAAGGAGAGACTACTGTCCACCTGTGTCCCAAGGTCTCTTATCACACTTTCGGTGTTAAGTAGACTACCGCCTATGTGGTAGTTCATGGGTACAGAATTTTTACCAAAGGGGATGACAATGCACTTTTTGGCATTGAGCTTGAGACCATGTCTTTGACACCAGGCATCTGTCTCAGTGAGGCCCTTTTGTAGGATGTCCACATCATTAGGAGTTTCAATTATGGCTCCTAGTTTGCAGTCATCTGCGAATTTAGTTAGCCAAAGACCTTCTGTGTTAACCTGTACTTCAGAGAAGTAGATACCAAACAGGAGAGGACCCCGGACTGAACCCTGTGGTACTCCACTTGTCACTGGTCTGAAGTCTGATTTGGAGTCTGCTACTTTCACAGTGTGGGTTCTTTCAGTAAGCCAGTTGGCAACCCATCTTGTGACATAGGGATTTATACCTAGTTTAGTGAGTTTATCTATAATTCCAGAGTGGGGGATGGTGTTGAACGCCTTGGCGAGATCTACATAGGCTGTGTGAACCACCTTACCCTCATCTATGGCTTTGGTGACTACTTCAAAGAAGTCTATCAGGTTTAGGAGACATGATCTGCCTTTTACAAACCCAAACTGTGTGGGGTCCAGGGTTTGGAGATCTCCAATGTCTTTGTTTATGAGTTCCATGATGATACGTTCCATGGCCTTGCAGACAAAGGCTCGTCAGGCTAATGGGGTGGTAGTTCCCGGGGTCTGTTGTACAACTTATTAACAAAGGTATGGCATCTAGGTCCATGGAAGTCATTGTTCCACTGTATTCAGCATTCATCAGACCTATCATTGAGTACAATGCTCCTATGGTATGTACCTAACCAGGCATATCCATCAACTGGAGCACCCACAAAGATTCTTCACTAAAAGAATACAGGGCATAATAACATGTCTTATGCAGACCACCTCAAGGCCACATCCCTGTATTCTGTCTCCTACAGGCTGTTGAGGGGAGATCTATGTCTGGCATATAAGGCATTGTCAGACTCCACTCTGATGGACCTTCTGCATATCTGCAAAGCTAACAGCACCATAATTACCCATTCTAAAGACCTAAACCTTGCTGAGATATAAATAGGATATGCTGGAGAGGAAGGTGTTTATCCCAGAGATTACCCCTTCTCTGGAATAGGTTCACCATTCATGTGAAGCAAAGTTCTTCCCTAACCCAAATCAAGTGTAACTTGAAATGCCGGATGGGGAACAGGAAATTCATCCCTGGTTGACACCTATGTCTCTAATGGACATATGCAGCCTGTAAATGGTTCATTTCCATGGACCCTGCTTGTAAATGTTTCACCTCCCAAGCCCCTGCTTACACTTATAAAAGGTACCAGAAATTGTCAGAGATTTGGGGTGCATGGCTAGGTTTAAAAAAGCCCTTGTGGTCATTAGCCTAGTAAACACTTATGTACCTATAAAATATTAAAAATTGGGGACAGTAGAACATTTCTGGAAAAGGATTATTCACTGTACACCAGGCAGAAAAGAAGTAATTTTATCCCAGTAATTAGGGAACATCAAGAGGAAGGTGTGAGATTCAAGCTGCTGAGGATCAATGTAATTTTTTATGCAGACCTGGCTAAGGAGGAAATACAAAAGTTTGTCCAACAATAAGTGAGCCATCGAACAGAAGGGGACTCTGCTTCTTATTATTCTGATAATAAAGCTGACTTTGTCAGTGAAAACGTTTCCAGTGTTCCAAAGGAAAATGCTTGAGAGACAGAAAAAAGAACAAGAGTTGAAGAAATGGGAGTACCTTGGACTTGAACCAGAGTCTGGGGTTGGGAGATTGAGATGAACAGGGAGACAACCAGCAGCACTAAAATTAATGAATAAATGTGAGACTATGAAGCATCAATCACATTTGTGAAGTATGGTTTTACAAGAAAAAGTGGGTGAGAAAGAATGGACTTTTACTGACTTTGTTAAACTTGCGGGGGGGGTTTGAAAGGCATATACCCTACCTCATGACATTAATGTTTGGAAGGACAATAAAAGAAAGAAAATGAAAGTGACTGTAAGTTGCTTTTGTTCGTAATATTTGAATAAAACATTTCATAACACAATTTGCATGTTATACAATGAAACATTTTCAGTGATTGTTGTATGTGATAAAGATGCTAAAGTAAGCGCATAATTTTTCTTTTTAGTTTTAAGAAATATAGGGGTTACAATGTAAAAAGTGAAAAAAGGCTGAATAAAAGCATGCTTAAGTTAAATGGCTGTAATCCTGTGTTGTTGTTGGGTAAAAGTGCATGGATTGTAATATATGTAGAGCTGATATATTTTCCCTTACTTTTGCATAAGTGAATGTCTGAATTAAAGCATTTGGCTTAATCTAATACATTTCTTATGTAAATATGGGGTGTTAAAAATAAGAACACACTGAATGTAATGAAAAGTTTTCCTTTAACAAGTAAATGTTCAGTGTGAGATGAAAAGTCTGCAGATAAGGGAAGCTAGACATTCTGTTATGTTTCCGTGAAACACGCTGACTACAGATCCTGGCAATAGATCTTGAGAGTCCAGGACATTGTTTGCTGAGAGAAACATAAAGTTAAAAGGTACAAGGGCAAACATATTAGTAAATAATAAAGTTTGAAATTATTGGAAGTGAGTAAGAGATAGCAGCTTTCCTGGTGCTAAAATACTGTAATGCATTTACGAGAACAGTCCTTAATTTATTTTTATTTAAAGAAATCCAGTGCACTTTTACTTAACACTAAACAGTAATGTTTTCTTTAAGAATACAAGCTGTTTTTCACATCTGGGAGGGGATTAGAGATAAAACAAGAACAGATAGCAATTAGTGGAAGTAGGAGCACAGGATGTATCATGTGCCTAGCATGGATAACCTTAATTTTAGTTTAGGCAATGCCTGTGGATGCAGCTGACAATTGCTCCTATCAGGAGAGTTATACTTTATTACCTGAAGATGTGTATAGTTCTGTGCGGTTGTTTTAAATTTAACAGGTTCTTATTTGTGAGGGTTTTCATTAAAGAAAAAAATCTTGTAAAATGTAACATAGGTTCAAATGGAAATCACAAGAAACAATTGAATAAAGGATCAACCTACCAAACATTAGTGGGTGCATGCAACACCAAAGCTGAAAATAGATATTTAAAAGAGTGTCATATATGATAGGTGGAAGTAATAACTTCTTATCATAATGGCTACACCATCGATTTTATTTTGTAACATGAATGGCCTCACAGGTATAAACAAAAAGGCAAGAGTATTGGATTATATTAAGTAATGCAGTGTGCAAATAGCAACGCTATAGGAGACACATTTGAAAAGAAGCAAGCATGTAAATTTAATAAAGAAAAGATTAAAGGACTGACATTCAGCAGAATGTCAGGGGAAAAAAGGAAAAGAAGAGTGGTTAGACTAATTGCTATAGAAGCTCCAATACTGATATAACAGAAAAAAAGATAATAATGGTAGATTTGTGATAAGGCATTACTGGCAAGGTAGGAGGATTTTGCTCTGTTATGGAGCTTAAGAAAATTCAGGGAAAATAATCAGCTTTCAGCAGGGAATATTACTTATAGGTAGTGACTGGAACTTGATTTGCAACAGAGAGGATGTATCTGGGGGGACCTAGAAGGGAAAATACAAAATTTGCTGATGAGTAGAGTTCTGAAAAAATGTATTATATTTCATTTGACTGTGTGTATTTAATTGAAAGCTTTGACCCATATAACTATCTCAGATCATACACCAATAACAACTAAGATAAAAATGCAGGGTAATGAAGTAAAAATGATACATTAGCACTTCCCCACTTACCTGTTAAAAAGAAGGGAATTTACAGAATAGGTAAGGGGAATTATTCAACAGTTACTACGGAAGCTAGAAGTTATAGCTAGTAAGTGAAATAAAATGAAACTGGAGTTTAAAAAATAGGGTAGAAATAAAAGAAAAAGATATATGGTTAAGAAGTAACAAGAATTGTTTAGAGGGGCTGACAAAGGTTAAAGTATTGTAGCATAGGGGGAATTTCACAGAACAAGAAGTGGCATAACTACATACTTCTAAAGAGAAAATGGGGGAATATCTACATAATATGCATGTGTTTAGAAACACTGCTGTTAAGCAACTGTTTTTTGATAATAATTCCAGAACACAAAAACTTTTAACATGACTTAGGCAACAGAAAGTAGGGTTGTTGCCAGATTTAGGGAGCCTATAACAAGAAAAATAACCAGAGATCCTGTGCAAGTATTAGAGATATTTAAGAAATTTTATGAAAATCTGTATAAAGCAGAGAAATGTGGAAATCAAGAAAGAGCATGAGTGGAAATGTTTATGGAAGGCTTAATTATGCCAAGGTTATAGGTAGATGAGGCTCAACAATTAACAATTAAGACAGGAGGAGATAAGATAAAAAAATGGTGACATAATTAATTTGCAGTAAAGTCTCCAGAAATATATGGTATTCCTGTGGAAGTTCAGAAGCTAGGAGGGAAGAAAGAGATAAAGATCTGGAAGGTTTATTTAACAGTATTTTAAAAGGAGGGGAAGCACAAAAATCCTGGAAGAAAGCTGTGGTGGCTGTAATACCTAAAGACGGTAAACACCCATCAGACTCAGCTACATATAGGCCCATCTCAATTTTAAACCATGATTATAAAGTATTTATGTATATAATAGCTAAAAAATGGCAAATGTGTTGCCAAAATTAATAGATATAGATCACTGTGGCTTTGAGGAAGAGAGGCAAACATTTGGCAGAATTAATAGAACAATGATGATCTGAAAGAAAGCAGAATGTAAGAAAATACTGCCGTTGTTGGTGGGTCTTGATTCAGAGAAAGCATTCAACAGAGTAAGCTGGGATTTCATGAGTAGGGTAATGGAAGCATTTGTATTCCCTGATATTATAATAAGGTTAATTAGGAGGATATATGATGGATGGGTGACAAAAATTAAAGTGGGAGGGTTCCTCTCTGATAAGTTGTCTCTGAACAGAGGAACCAGGCAGAGGTGTCTTCTTTCCTCTTTGTTATTTGCATTATATTTAGCATCATTGGCAAAGAAAATAAGGAACTCAGAAATGCAAGGATAGAGTTGTTATGGCAGTTAAGAAAAGTTGGATTTATTTGCAGGAAACATTATTTTGTACCTGATAAAACAGAAAAGGATATCTCAGTGTTGTTGAACATTTTGTGACAGTTTCGAGTTTTTTCATGATATAAAATTTATGAAAATAAAACAAAGGAACTGTAAACTATGTACCCCCAAATGAATTGGTTCAGCAATATCCTTATTTATGGGGGGACAATAAAATGAAGTACTTAGAAGTGTGGACTTAAAAGGATTTTGTTATGGCAACTAAGGATACAGGAAGCGACTACTCAAAAGATAATTCAAAAACTGGGAAAGTGAAAGCTCTTGTTTATACATACAAACCTACAAATATTTCAAGCATGGGCAGTAATGCCCTTCTAGCTTGCCAATTAACCAAAACACTTGTTTTTATAATAAATGCCCAGGCTGCTCTTAAAAATATTTAAACAAGTATTTACTTTAATGCAATTTGGTGGTCTGTTCCATGCGTCAGCTACTCTCTCAAAGAACCATTTAGTGCACTTCTCATTCCTATACAATCTTCTACATAGGTTGTCTGATCATTCTCTATTACTTTTTGATAACCCCAAACATCCCCAGAGGTAGTTGTCTCTAAATGCCCTATATACCTAAATAAGATTTCCTTTTCAATATCTATAAGAGACACTGTACAAGTTCAGATATTTTAGCCTTTCATAATAACGTAAATTTTCACATCCATGGATGCCCTTTGTATATTTCCACTGTACTCTTTCCAGTTTACTCATGCTTGTTTTCTTATAATGTTTTCATATTGTTATTCCATACTCAAGTTTCACTCTAATGTAACTAACAAACAATGACTTCATCATTTCTGATATCCTAGACTTTATAAGTCTGTTTTATACAACCTGTAGTTCTATAACTACCATTAACCAGTTGATTGATATGATTAGAAAAGCTCAAAACTGGATCTACCCAAAATACTCAGGTCCTTAAATGAGTCCACAGTTTCAATCACTGTGTTCTGTATTAAATATTCACCTTTCAATTTATGTCTACCAAATCTCATATGCTTAGTTTTCGATGTATTTATCAGCATATTATTCTTCTGTGCCCAAATGGTCAATTTAGTCAAGTTCTTTTGCAGACATTCTTTATCTGTAACACGTGTAATTAGTTTATACAATTTCAGGTCATCTGCATACAGACTGTAGAACACCTCAGATGAAAATGATAGGTCTGAAAGACACAATCTAAACAAATCAGGGCCTAGGCCAGAGCCCTGTGGGACACCCTGACTGTAACCAAGAATGTTACTTGTCCAATTGCTGTATGATACTTGCCATGTCCTATTTGTAAAACATGCAGCTATCTACCTTACCAACAGTTCATCGATACTCAGTTGTTCTAATTTATTTATCAATGTTTTATGTGTGGCCCTGTCAAATGCTGAAGTGAAATCTATATAAAATACACCAGAGCACAATTTCTCATTCATAGCTGTTATTATATTGTTATAGAACATCATGTTACAGGTGGTAATATATCTATTTTCAACATATGCATGCTGCTATATGGTTTCAAGGGGTCTGTATTAGACCATCAAAATGGCAGAATTTCGATTGATCTAATATCGAACCCAATATCATGAACACTGAAAACAGTGAAGCTGCACAAAACCGAATTCTTTCCTAGGGAAAGAATTCGGTTGGCCGTTGTTGTGGCTTCGCTGTTTTCAGCGATGCGGTGGAAAGTTACAGGTTGGGTTAACGTAAGTGTGTGACTCTGTGGACGTTTGGGTTAGGGCACAGGTTGGGTGAGTTAGGGTTAGGGTGTGGGTCAGGTAAGTGTGCGATTGTGACAGAATTTGGGATTAGGGGCGGGTTAAGTGAGTTAGGGTTAGGGCGTGGGTGAGGTGAGTGTGCGATAGTAAGAATTTAGGGTTAGGGGCGGGTTAAGTGAGTTAGGATTAGGGCGCGGGTGAGGTGAGTGTGCGATAGTGATGGACCTTAGGGTTATGGTCTGGGTTAAGGTAAGTGGATAGATAGTAGTGTATGTGCAGTGTAGTGTAGGGTTAGATGTAACCTTTAAATGTATGTGTGTGGATTGCTGCTTTTTAGTGTGCTTGTGGTGTGTGTGTGTGTGTTTCTTGAAACAGCAAATTTTTTCTCTGGGAAAAAATTTGCTGTTTTGAGGTTTCGATATTGTTAGGGTTCGGGTTTTGCAGTTCGACGTTACGGCATTTGATAATGAGCCATTTCGATGATCTGATATAGACCTGGATTCAAGTCCCAACCTATCCAATTCTGACAATAACTTAAGCAATATTACCCTCTCCATTTTTTCCACAACATGACAGTAGACTTAAGGGTCTATATGACTCTGGGTTTGTTCTACTCACCTTTCCCTTAAAGACAGGTTTAATAAGTGCATGTGTCCAATCTTGAGGAATCTCCCCATATTTATATGACCTAGTAAATAATAGATGTAATGGAACTGTAAGTTCTTGCTGAAGTGTTCTCAGGTCATTATTACTAATTCTGTCTCCTCCCTGTGATCCGTTTGGATTCAGTTTGTGGAGTTCTTTTTCAATATAGTCTAATTTGATTTCAGTATCTGAGATTACCTGGATGTCACTAGGATGACTTATCACCCCCGTTGTGAAGCCAAACTGTTTTGCATAAGATTTTGTAAATATATCTATAATATGTTTTGTCTGAGAATAAATTTTAGAATCTACACACAGTTTATCAATTTGTATCTCTTTACTCCTTCCACATCTTATGTATCTACAAAAAGGTTTCCTATTATGCTCAACATCTTTATATAAATTTTCTTCAAAATGTTCTTGATCTTGTATCACACTATGCTTAATTTGTTAGTCCAGCTTGTTTATTTCAGCTTTCAAAGTTGTAGTTTGACCTCTCAACCGTTTCTTATATTTTTGTCTCTTACCTTAATCATGTATCTTCTTCTTATGGAAATATATTCCCCTGATGTTGTATGCCTATAACCTAATGTTAAACATTTTTTTTTTATTTTTGTACTCAGACAATTTATGGATGCGGACAGCAAGATACAAGCACTGAAAATGTTTTTAGTCCCTTTAGTTTTAAGTACAGGTCAGGCATATTTCTATCAACCAGAGGAGAAGATGTGGACAGTAATTAATAAAGAGTTGAAGGATTTTATCAGAGAGGGGAGAAGGGCAAGGGTCAACTGGGATAAGCTGATTCTCCCAATAGAACAAAGTGGTTTATGAATACCTGATTTGAAGGGTTATTTTAGAGCTACACAGTTAAGACTCATGTACACAACACAAGCAGAAATCTATAGTTCAAAGTGGAAAGGGACAATGATGGAGGGGGGGGTCAAGAAATAAGGAAAGAGTGAGATTTTGGATGCAGACCCTAAAAGAGCATAATAACAGCTATACAGAATATTACATTCATAAAGTATCAGACAGTATTCTAAGAACTAAGCCAACATGAGAATTAAGAAAGGAGATATTGATAATAGGGATGACTGCAATTGCAGGTGCCAAGAATAGGCAAGGTGGGGCTTGAATTTACTGGAGAAAACTAGCAAAGGAACCAATGTATTTGGAGCAAATAACTAGAGAGGGAAATCTAATATAATGGGAAGAGGCCAAGAATACATTTGGAATGCAGGCTACAGAATGCATTCCCTATCAGGGATTGATATAAGAGTACAGGCGAATAGAAAGGGATAGGGGAATCCTAAGATAAAGAACTTCTCTGGTAGAGTTTGTAGTTGAATCTAGAACAAAAGCTGCTGTTAAAAAGGGGATAATTGGGTCATATAAAATATTGCACGATAACCATAAAAATCAATCAGAAGAGGTTAGAAAAGACTGGGATGAGAGACAAGTCACAAGGAAAGAATGGGAAGACATACAAATCACTCCCAACTATGCAACAAAGACTAGAAGATTTAGGATTTTTGCTTGGAAGTGTTTTTATATGTATTTTATACCCCAAGCAGACTCCAAATAATCTTCCTCAGGTTTATGGCAAAAGTTGAAGATGTGATGGGGGAGAAAGAGGTAACTGGGAATATATATTTCTGAAACTGCAATGAGTTGGCAGTCTTCACAAATTCCTTACAGAGTACTCTGTCAGAAATATTGGGTGAGCAAATGGGTGTAACTAAGAAAATGCTTTTTTTTTGAGCTGTGATGCAGGATATGAATTCTCTAGTCATAGTAAGGCCATGGTAAGTTTAGTTCTGGTGACTGCCAAAAAAGCAATTACTAGAGAATGGAAATCAAAGTCTAAACCAAGTGTAACTGAAGTACTGAATATTGTAACAGAGATAAAACAACTGGTTTTGGGATCTTTACAAAAAGGTAGGAGCAAATTACATAGAAAAATGGAAATTGTGGGTATAACACATGTAGAATAGTGTTTTGAAAGAGAAGTAAGGTTTAAGGGAAAATAGGAGTTTATCAATTTATGTAATAATGGATTGAAGATAATTATTTATTTATTTTATTTATTTTTACATCTGTTGACCGGGCTAGTCTAACTGGATATATGTCAATTTTCAGTAGAGGCCTGAGGAGATAAACTCCAATAACACAATTATAAAAATGTTGGTACAGTACAACATTTTAACAGATGATAATAGTTCAATACCTTACTATTTAACAAACTTAACACATAACATTAAAAATATACATTAGAATGATGTTCCTATATACATTAGCTTAATTTACAAGATCATGCTCTCTTTGGTTATCAAGGAAACTGGACTTAGTACAAAAGAGTAATAGGTAAGCATTATACAAAAGACTATACGTGATGTATAACATTTGTAACTGGGAAGATGTTAATATAGTTTGTTTTTATCTATATAAATGTATGTTTCCCTGTGTCTTGAGTACTAATTCAATAAAGGTGTTAAAATATATTCAACCTTGAGGGAAGTTAACCCATTAACTTTAACCACCTGCATTATACTTTCAGTTCCTTAATAATGTGAGCTGAAGAAGTACTTACATGAAGCTGTCAAAAAATAAATATCAAGAGAATATAACATATCTGCAGACAGGCACACAAAAAAAGAAAGATAAGCCTCATGGGATTTGAGCCCATGCCTTTGTTAGTGCAAGAAAAGCCACAGAAGCACTCATAATGAAGGTAGGTGTGCAGCTAAATTAATAACTGATAAGGTTTGACCACAAGATCACAGAGTAGTGAAGGAAAGGAAGGGGAGAAATCAAATACCATCATGGAAGTATCGAATAGAGAAAACTAAAAAGCAATTAAGACAAGACGTGTCACTGTTAGAAGATTATAGAAGAGGGAATAGATCAACAAAAATACTAAGAAAGATAGATGTGATTAAAGCAATGCACAGTATCAAAACAGACCAGGATCTATCATGCACTATCGCAAATAACAATGGAGATGAAAAGTCAGCAAGCAAAGGAGTGTATTAGTGCTGAAATTGAATTCATCCTCAAGTTTTGGTGAATACCTTCATGAGGTGGACCCTGTTTTTCACAGAATCTCACCAAGGTGACACTTATAGACTGTATTTATACAGTATATATCATGGACAGAAGTAGGTCAAAAACAAAAAGGATAGCTGGGTGCACAAGACCCAGGATAAAAAAGTGCCCAATCCTGGTAGGCATACTGGTGCCAGGACTGGAAAAAAATGACAGCGTAGAATCCTCAAAATATGGTAACATTCCTACAATGGGGCCAGGCCCAGGGGGAGGATGCACCCCCTGTTTTAGAAGGAAGTAGCAGTCCACAAAAATCACAAAAAATGATTGACCAAAACAGAGCCATAAAGACGATAAAGTGGACTGTTGAGGATAAGAAAGAAATTATGTATTGTTACTATTATGTAAAAAGCCCAGAATTTCAAAACACAAGATATACAAAAAGATTAAGAGAGAAATTAGGGGAAAGAAAAATACTTCGCAGGAAAAACTGTCAGAACCTTCAAATAAAAATTTGCGTGCATTAATACAACAGATTTTTGAAAAGTAGTATATAGATCAAGAAACTTTGATCTGTTTGAAAAAAGAAGCATCTGAGGAAGTATGAAAATATAAACAACAAAACCTAGAAATATTTAAAAAATATAAAAAAGAAATATGGACATGGAAAAGAAAGAGAGATTTGATATGGTGCAATATTTATGCAAAGTAGAAATCCAATTTAACTAATATAGAGTAGGCAGTCTCAAAGATATTTGAAGAGAAATACAGGCAAAGGCATCCAGATATGGAAAACTTCACAATAAAAAATTAATAGCACAAGGATGTATTGTGGAAAAGAAGATTACTAAAGCAGAAGTTAAAGAAATAGAAGTTGAAGTTATGGAGTGCCTGCGAAGTGAAGGATTTAATGTAGAAGGTCTAACACAGACTACATCACAGCATGATGGAGTGAGTCCCCAGAAAAAGGGAAAGCAAGAAGATCAGGAGACGTGAAGAAGAAATATGGACATGGGAAAGGAAGAGAGATTTAATATGGTGTAATATTTATGCAAAGGAGAAAGCAAAACTAACCAATACAAAAAGACCAGCACCAAAGATATTTGAAGAGAAATACAGCCAAAGGAATCCAGATATGGAAAACTCTACAATACAAACAATAAGAGGACTAAGAGGAAAAGTAGAAAAAGAGATTAGTAATGGAGAAGTCAAAGAAATAGAAACTGAGGTTATGGAGCAGCTGCAAAGAGAAGTATTCAGTGTAGAAAATTGAATGCAGAAAGCACCACAACAGGACAGAGCAATGGATATCCAGATTAAGGGGAAACCAGCGGAATAGGAAGCAATTGGTCAGGTGCCATATCAAGATATTTTGGAGACTTCCACAGAGAACCAGTATAAACATTCACTTGAAGCTAGACAGCAAGGAAAGGAACAAGAAACTGTGGAAACTCTGATGCAGTCAATGTTGAAGAGCGATAGGCCAGTGAGTTCACATATGACAGAGCAACAGATGACACAGGATGAAATTGAAGAGAATGTGCCACAGAACTTTCTATAGAATGCCCACAGGAAATGGAAACCAAGGGATGTGCCCTCAGTTTGGAAGAAAATGAGCTAAGAGAAAAGTTGCTTGGTTTTAATGGACATGGATAGATATATTAAGATCAATGATAGAAATAGACTGCAGAAGGTAAATAAAACCCGAAAAGTAAGAATTCTGATAAAACAAATGAATGCAGTAATTAGACTGTCCATAGAGATCCATGTGATATAACAGAAGTAAACAGGATATACTATTGTGCTGCTAAATTAATAACTGATAAAGTTCTACCAGAAGATCACAGGGTAGTGAAGTAAAGGAAGGGGAGAAATTTAATACCATTATGGAAGTATCGAAAAGAGAAAACTATAAAGCAATTAAGACAAGAAGTGTCACTGTTAGAAGATTACAGAAGAGGGAATAGATTGACAAAAATACTAAGAAAGATAGATGTGATTAAAGCAAAGCACAGTATTAGAACAGACGAGGATCTATCATGCACTATCACAAATAAACTAAAAATGTTAGCACAGGTGGAAAAACGTAGAAGATACACAGATAAATATAAGGGAAAAGTACAAAATAAGCAATTTATTGATGACCCAAAAAAGTTTTATAGAAAATTGGTAAATAAGTTAAAAGGAATTGAAAGACTGCCAAAAAAAGAGGAAGTAGACACATTTTGGAGAAATATCTATCCTGTTGAACATAACAAAGATGCTAAATGGATAGAAGAAGTATAAGACAGAATAAGAAGTTTAAAGGTACAGGATATGAAATGGGATGAAATAACAGCCAGAGAGATTGAAACAAAGTTAAGAAAAGCCCCTAACTGGAAAACGCCAGGCCCAGATGCACTACCTAACTTTCGGTTAAAAGTATTAACATCTTTGGACAAGGATTCAGCCATGAGTAATAACTATTTATATGTGCACCCCGAACAGACACCACACTAGCTAACAACAGGCAAAACAATGCTCTTACTTAAGCGTGAACCTGCAAGCTACCATAAAAATTATAGACCAATAACTTGCCTTCTGACGCCGTATAAACTATACACGGGAATTGATGCCAACAAAGTTTATAGTCGTTTAGAAGAAACAATTATGGCAGTAGAACTAAAGGGCAATAAAAGAAAGTCATATGGAACAAAGGATCATTTGTTGTTAAATAAAGTTATAGTGGAGAACTGCAAAAAGGGGAAGAATCTAAGTATGACATGGATCGATTACAAAAAAGCATTTGATAGTATCCCACATTCATGGATAAATGTGTGCTTAAAAATGTATAAGATATATTATAATAATACCTATTTTTAATTACTTGTATAAAATTGTTATGATATTTCTCTTATATGTTAAAACAATAAACCTGTTTTGGAAAAAAAATGTATAAGATACATCCTACACTGATTGACTACATTACAGTAACCATGAAACAATCACAGTCCACTTCGCAATTAAGCCATGTTAAAGGACAGATTCTTATCCCAGGGATAAAAATTCAAAGGGGGATATTCCAGGGTGACTCTCTGTCACCACTGCTTTTCTGCCTTGGTATTAATCCATTAAGATGTTTACTTAACAGCTTAGGCCATGGCTACAATTTGGCTCCTAGAAAACAACAAAGTCTAATGACTTCTCATCTTCTCTTTGTCGATGATTTAAAACTGTATAGCGCATCAGACGAGGAACTAAAAGCACAGCTGCAGGTTGCCAAAACTTTTTCAGATGATATTAGAATGTCATTTAGTCTTGATAAATGTGCAAAAGTCAACTTTAAAAAAGGAAAACTGCAACACCAGGAAAACATCAGTTTGGGAAAAGAATGTGATATAAAAGAACTTGAGCAAGAAGGAGTGTATAAATACTTGGGAAATGATGAAGGATCAGTAATAAAACATGAACAAATGCGAATAAAACTCAGTAAGGAATACTTTAGAAGACTTAAATTAATCCTGAGAAGAGAATTGACACCTAGGAACAAGATCCAAGCTATAAATCAATTTGCTCTTCCTGTCCTAATGTACAGTTTTGGAGTGATTGACTGGCCACAAAAAGTGTTGGATAGATTAGATATTAAAACAAGAATGATGCTTCATGCTCACCAAATGATTTATAAAAATTAGTGTATACCAAGATTATATATTCCCCATTCCGAAGGAGGGATGGGCCTCTGTTCTGGTCAGGTTACTAAATTCTGTGGTTAATACAGTATTAGAGATGACACAAGAGACCAAGGCTCAAACTTCAGCAATTTTATTGTTAGCTTTTAACAATTAAGGTCTGTAACAAAAAAAAGCAATTGACTAGTCAATATGCAAAAAAAAACCTATCACATGCAAAACCTAACCTATGACCTATCACATTAACAATTATTAAATCATGTACTTACAAGCATATGCAAAAAGAAAATCATCTTTGCCACTGATAGGGGGACTCCAAACCTATTCAGTACAGCTATCTGTTCAGTCAAGACAGGGCCGACACTGGCAGGCAATGCTGTATGCTCAGTTCAGGCTCTTGCTTCAATCAAATCCGGATGATGATGAGTTCCAATCTATTACCAACCTCTGAGCCTTTTATAGGTTTGAGTATGCCATAGGGTCAATAGGTTCAATTGATTACACCTAGGCCATTAGGTAATCATTCAGCTGATGATATTTAGATCACCAGTTTATTCATGAGCTAATGAACTGTTTTTAAAACATTACAAATCATTTCCTGAGTTGTCAACAAGCCCGTAATGTCTAGTTTTATACATTACTTCCTCCTTTCAGAAAGCCGTTTGCCCACACACCTGTGGTATAGTTCCTCTTTGAAATCCCCCTCTGTCTGGTAAACAACTTTTAAACTGGCTAACTAAAGTTCAGTTTTACCAGCATCAGTATGCAAGGCTTGCCTTTAAAGCATAATTCTTTTAGATTTCATGTATGTATATAACATTAAGCAGCATATCATGTATTTATTCAATTAACAGCATATCAATCTAACATTAAGCACACCTACAAACACACAGCAGTTCAATGGCTTAGGGCATCAAAAATCAGGTAAACTGTGTGGATCCGTCACAGGCCACCCCTTGCACTAAGCAATGATCGCTGTGTGCTTCTAATAATGTGCAAAATTGACAGCATTTTATTGTATTTTTTCATGACCTTACAATAAATGCAGTAGGAAATTAAGCAGAACAACACTGAAACTATTGTGGTCAGCAATAAAGGGTGTAAAAGCAAGTTAAACCAGGCAGAAGCCTTTGGTGACCACATAAAAATATCATACCAATGTGAAACAGACATGTCTTGAATTTCGTTTGCAATTTGAAGAATGGTACCTTTGTCTTTAATCATTTTAATTACAGTTTGATGCGCATCATGTAAAGTCTTATTCAGCAGGAGCAGTACAGCTTGCCCTTCCTGCTTAATTTGTTTAAAGTCCGGGTGGACTAGAGATGGCCATCGAAAAGTGTGCAATGGTTCTATGCTAGCATTTAATGTGATGTCCATCCATCTAGTCAATCTGATCAATTCCCCAGTACAAAAATCAATGATTGCATGTACATTACTTTGACAATGTGCTCCACTGTTTGTGATTGTTCCATCACTCCAAGCCAGCTTACAGGAGGATACTACACAAGCTGTGGTATCATTGAGTTGATAAATGTCTGTCCCATTTACTATATATCTATGCCAAGCACATTCTCCAGTCCCATTATGTAAACATGGATGAGGCTTTCTTTTAATTAGCATGCACACCCACCCCTGGGGCCAGGTCTCACATCCTGCTAAATCAATGGGCATATCATTATAATCAATGAGATTAGATTCTATCTGAGGCACCCACCAATTACTTCCGAATTGCAAAGGCAATGCTACAAATGGACAAACTTGTTTTGTTCCCTTTTTACTAGCAAGATAATCAAAGATCAATATGCAAGAGTCATTTTCACATGTGAAATCTAATGGTTTTAATATGCTGAACAATTCTAGCACTACTTACAGTTTTACATCCTCTTGTATATCTTACTATATGTCCCAAACCATCAAATACAGTTGAACTGTTGTCCATAGCATATATCTCCAAATTTGGAGATCTGGTTTCTGCAGTGCTGTTTTCCCTTTGAAATTCGGCTATGCAGGAAGAATCTAATGGAGACTCAGCCAGAGAAAATCCTGATTCATTCAGTCTCTGATATAAGCCCCCAGCAGGATTGGCAGTGCATTTCTCTGGATGTCTGTCACAGTTTAATCTACAAACAGTTCTGATGTATTCTGTGCTGGTCAAATTCCATGTCAAGGTGGGTTTGGTAGTCACTGCAAACAACGCTCTTCCCAGCTTCCAGTAGAAGTCATCAGAGTATTGTCTCGTAACCACCCCTGGATTGGGTAGTCTACTTTCACTGTCACCGTCTGTTGTTTGGTCAGCCCCTCTACATGAATCAAGGCAGTATATACAGCCAGTACATGCTGTTCGAGAGGGCTGTATCTAGTCTGTGCTCGGTCAGGGATTTAGACCAAAATCCCAGTGGTCTTTTCTTTCCCACATCATTCTTTTGCCACAATCCCCAGGACATGACATTATTAGCAACAGTCACTTCCAAAATAAAAGGTTGCTGTGGGTCTATTGGACCCAGTCCCACACTTTGTTGCAAGGCTTTTTCACTTCCTCGAAGGCCATCTGCTGTTTAGGACCCCACTGAAAGTCACATTTCTTTCTAGTCACATAGTGAATAGGTCGTAAAACTTGCCCAAGGTGTGGTACAAATGCTCTCCAAAAGCCCATTGCTCCCAAAAGGCTTGTGCCTGCTGTTTTGTTTTGGGACTGCAATCTTTTGAATGCTTTCTAAGGCCGATGCAGGTATTTCTCTTTTGCTCCATTCCATATCATACCCAGGAATTTCACTGATGTTCCTGCTGTGTTTTATCCTCATTTATTGCCCACCCTCGGCTCTGAAGGTGTTCAATCACTGTTTTCAATGCAATGTCCACATCCGGCTTTTCTCCTGTAATCAGGCCGTCATCAATGTAATGGAATACAGTCACTTTATTTAACTGCAACTTAGCCAGATCTCTGGCCACCAGCCCATGGCAAAGGGTTGGGCTGTGTAGATATCCTTGTGGAAGTACCTGGAAGGTATATTGCCTCCCTCCCAGGTAAATGCAAATTGAGCCCTACTCTCTTCTGCTATAGGTATGGAGAAGAAAGCATTTGCTAAGTCCAAAACTGCATGGTATGGCCCAGCAGAAGAAGAAAGTCTCTACAATGGTAACAATGTCCGGCACTGCTGCAGTTAAAGGTGGAGCCACCTTATTCAAGCCCCGATAATCTACCGTCATACGCCAGGAACCATCAGGTTTTTTGACAGGCCACACCGGGCTATTGAATGGGCTCACAGTTGGTTCGAGTATGCCAACACGAAGTAATTCCTGGATTGTTTCAGTAATTTCTGAATGGCCCCCTGGAACACGATATTGTTTGATGTTGGTCACCACTTTTGGTGTGGGAATATACAAAGGTTCCCACTTGGCATCACCTCGAACAACAGCTTTGACTGCATTGACTGAACAGTGCCGTACTCCAAATCTAAATGGCCCTACTGTAGTTTCTAAGGTCCTACCCTTTAGAACATCTATTCCTAAAATGTGTTCTGGTACAGGAGCTATCACGGCTACAATGGCACTAGGAATACCATCCCCAAAGGCTATTTTTACTTTGGTTTTGACACCTATCGTCTTTGCCCCCCCATATCCGTCAATCTCCACAGACTGTCCACGAAATTTACGGGGGTTGCCTGCAAAAATAGTTATTTCTGATCCAGTATCTACTAAAGCCATTACGTGTTGTGGTCCCCCCCTCCAAAAATGGTAAGAGGCACGTAGGGGCGTCGGTCCCCAGGTGTAATGGCTCTAACTGTGCCTCTAGCTACTGGGGACCCGCCTTCTAGTCAATTTGCTTCCATTTTTTCCATTGGGGTTTTCCACCCCTTCTCTCCCCAATCTCTTTCATCAGTAAACTCTCCCCTCTGCCATTGTGCTAGCTCCTCATCAGTGGGGATGTCAGGATACAACTGATTCCACCCTTTCTTCCCTTCAGTGGTACTTCTATTTGGGCTTTTTGCAGGGGTTTGTTTTCCTGAAAGATCTGATTCTCTTCCTTTCTGCTTCAGCTGGGGGTGAAATACTAAACAGGCACACTGGTGCATTTCTTCATCACTCAGTGACACCGCCTCTCCCCCTGTATCCCAGACCCAAAGAAACCAAGCCAAGAGGGACTCCTGTATTGCTTCAAAGAACAGCCATCCAGCTGCTCCCACTCCCTCCTTCACCTTCTTTCCCTTATCCTCCAATTTTAAACCTGATAAGGCCTTTGCCAGCTCCTCAGGGTCTACTGGGTTTACTGGTGAGGACTTAGGGGAAAGTGGAGGTGAAACCTGACTCAATGCCTTAGCAAGGGGGTCCCATTTCCCAAACAATGCTGGAAATTCAACATTTGCCCCTCCCTTACTTTTGGCATCTACAGATTGTTTCTTATTTAACCCTACACCTAGGTGCTTAAATGGAAAAAACATTGGCTGTTGTGACATATCTACTGCAAACCACAGATCCTGCCGACTACGCCAGCTGTTCTGGTCAGGTTACTAAATTCTGTGGTTAATACAGTATTAGAGATGACACAAGAGACCAAGGCTCAAACTTCAGCAATTTTATTGTTAGCTTTTAACAATTAAGGTCTGTAACAAAAAAACAATTGACTAGTCAATATGCAAAAAAAAAACTATCACATGCAAAACCTAACCTATGACCTATCACATTAACAATTATTAAATCATGTACTTACAAGCATATGCAAAAAGAAAATCATCTTTGCCACTGATAGGGGGACTCCAAACCTATTCAGTACAGCTATCTGTTCAGTCAAGACAGGGCCGATACTGGCAGGCAATGCTGTATGCTCAGTTCAGGCTCTTGCTTCAATCAAATCCGGATGATGATGAGTTCCAATCTATTACCAACCTCTGAGCCTTTTATAGGTTTGAGTATGCCATAGGGTCAATAGGTTCAATTGATTACACCTAGGCCATTAGGTAATCATTCAGCTGATGATATTTAGATCACCAGTTTATTCATGAGCTAATGAACTGTTTTTAAAACATTACAAATCATTTCCTGAGTTGTCAACAAGCCCCGTAATGTCTAGTTTTATACATTACTTCCTCCTTTCAGAAAGCCGTTTGCCCACACACCTGTGGTATAGTTCCTCTTTGAAATCCCCCTCTGTCTGGTAAACAACTTTTAAACTGGCTAACTAAAGTTCAGTTTTACCAGCATCAGTATGCAAGGCTTGCCTTTAAAGCATAATTCTTTTAGATTTCATGTATGTATATAACATTAAGCAGCATATCATGTATTTATTCAATTAACAGCATATCAATCTAACATTAAGCACACCTACAAACACACAGCAGTTCAATGGCTTAGGGCATCAAAAATCAGGTAAACTGTGTGGATCCGTCACAGCCTCCTTGAAATTGATTACATTTTTAGATCTGCAATCATGGAACTCCACACATATCTACTGACCTAACAAAATCCAAATGTAGTGAAAGTTTTGATACATGAGGAGAATAAATCTTAGATGACTTCTCTGCTTAATTTAGCAGAAACATATCGACGTCAAGCAGGAATGAAAATCAAACCAGAAGAGATAAAAAAACAGGCACCAACTGAATGTGCCAAAAAAACAAAAGAAAGACCAGATTAAAAGGCAAGAAATGTGGAAAAAACATAAATATAGTTGCAAGTATAGAAAACTTCTGGAAGAGCCTCATGTTGATCAAGAACGAATGCAGGAATGCTTAAGGAGAGGTGAATTCAAACCAAGAAATGAAAGGTTAATATTGGTAGCCCAAGATAGTGGGCTATGTACATGCTAATTTACAAAGTCCATTGAACATGTGGGAGAAACAGACACATATAGGTTTTGTAAAACCGAATTGGAAACAGTCACACACCTTGTTGCTGGTTGCAACACACTAATGGCAGGAGGACTGTATACTGAAAGGAATAATAATGTGGCGAGACTGTTGCACTGGGGAATGTGCAAACATTATGGTATTGAAGTGGCTGAAAAACACTGGAAACATTGGCCACAAGGCATCATAGAAAATGATGAAGTTGATATTACATGGGATCACCCATTACCAACAGTTCAAAAGATAGATGCTAGAAAACCGGATATAGTGGTCCAAGAAAAGAAGACAAAAGTAGCATTGATCATTGAAATTGCCACACCCAGCGACTATAGTGTCTTGCATAGAAAGAGACACAAAGTCATAAAATACCAGCAATGTGGAAGAAAGATACCCAGACAGTTCCAATAGTAGTAGGAGCAACAGGTCTTATAAAAAAAGAATTTACAATCATATTTAGATTTGTCACCCATACATGTAACCACATACGAATTGCAGAAGGAGTCATTACTGGGCACATTGCGGGTGCTGCGATAATCACTTGGCTGACATCAAAGCTTGAAACAATACTAATTTCATGAACTTTAATCATAATTTGACTTAGGAATGGGGTCTGTTCTCGTCATGGTATTAGAAACCCAAAAGATTTGGACAAATTAGAAAAAAGATAACAGAAAACACATATCAGGAAATGTGACAGATCTGCAGAATTAATTCTTAAAAATTGTAAAACAATATACAAAACTCAGGGGATTAGAACCCTTCACCCAGTGCACTGACACTCTACAAATCATTTCATGAGCAAAATGAACCACGGAAGCAGTTTAAATAAAGGATTTATGTTATTTCATATTTGCATGGTGCAGCATGACGCTGGTCAGATCATTTGCATGACTGATAGAAATCTCTAGTGCATGACATACCTTGGGCTTCATTTTTGCTATACAGTGAGAATTGCCATTTCTCATTGGTTAAATATGGCCATCAGGGGTACTCTGACCTGTCACACAGCATATAACCACAAAAAGATAATTGTTTTTTAACCCTTTTTTGGCTACTGTGCTGCATGTTTATCCATTCTTTGACCAGATTAAAAGGTTGGAGATGGAATATAGGACAGATTAAAAGGGAAAGCAAGCAGATGGTAGAACACATGGTGAACAAGTGAGAAATGAGCAGGATGGAGGTGTGATAGGAGCATACCTCTCACAGTCTTAGCTCAAGGATCCTAGAAAATATAAAAATGAATTGTGTTAGAAATGGGCAAAATCTGGGGTAGGTTTACATACTGCTGATACTAATGTGGAATCTGGTAGAATAACAGCGTTGGCATTATCAGACATTCTCTACAGGATATGAAGTCTGACCCTACATAAGTGTAATTATTTAAAGAATTCAGTCCTCAATGATTTGTCAAAAAGTAAACACTTTATGATGAGCCATCATGTATACATTATTCAAATATTTCAAAAGTTGAGACATATAGGTGAGATTTTTTTTTTTGGGGGGGGGCAGTTGCCCTTTTATTTATTTATTCATTCATTCATTCATTTATTTATTTATTTGTTGTTATTAGAGAATGGAATGTTGGGGAAGGAAATCAGGGAAGTAAGAGACGGGAATAGAGACGGTGAGGTTAGATAGAATGGAAAACAGATATGGCTAACAGAATGTGGGGTGACATAATGGTGAAGGAAGCATCAGACAAACAGAGGGAAGAGTATGGTAAGGAGTGGACTGTAAAACAAACAGCTCTGAGCATGGACATGAAAGGGAGGGGAACAAAACATTGGGGTACAGGACTGGGTGAATGCAGATGTAGATTCTGCTAGCTGAGACACAGTGAGAGATTACTAGTCACTGTGGGAACTGTCATCGCTGGGTCCTGGCTCAGAAGATAGAGTCAGATCTAGGCAGTGATTTGACTCCAACAAGTCACAACAGCACACTGTCTATGTGGTCAATGCAGGCATCCAACCTCCTGTGTATTATATCCTCTACAAGCTCTGCCAGCTCCTGATTGGTGACAAAGGTGTCACCTCCACTTGCACTGCTACCAACAGGTACAAATTTACCAGCCTTCAGTGCAGGGCTACCTCACACAGATAGTGCAGGTAGGGTAAGAGCTGTGGAGGCAACTGTGGCAGGCTGGGACCTAAATGTGCAGGGTCTGGTGGTGGGGGTGGCAGCAATACTGAGGACATCTGTAGGGGGACAAAAGGCCTTGTTGGTAGGATGGGTGTAAGTTATTGTTCTGCTAAATAAAAGAGTAACAGAAATAGACAGAAACAAAAACATAATAATGCATGTATGAGAAAGGATATTAAAAAAAGGGTGGTGGAGGAGACATACACACTGAAAATTACATTCTTAACTATGTTGATAATGGTGCAATTAAGCATACTACATTTTTCATAGTAGTAGTAGGGAATTTAATCTACCTTTTTTCCTGTATATAAGATATGTGGGAAAGAGGTGGGGGGGCTAACTCAAAAGGCATCCTCATATGCAGTCTAAGAGATAGAATATTAACAGCTGAAGCTGTTTAGCAAAACACCGAATCTGTGCTTGTGGTCAGAGTTTTTGACAATAATGTACATATACAAGATAAACATGTTGATCACATAATAATATGTCGATCACAGGTGATAGACAAGGGACAGATACTTCTACCGTATATTGTGAAATGCACAACAAACGACTGCTTATGGATCTACATACATGGACAGTGCAGTGATGCAATGATACTAATGAGTCAACAAATATATTTATGTTTTCCATGACAACAGAACTTTGTGGGGCAAAGGTAATTGAACCCACAACTATATTAGCAATGTCAAAGCAGTTAGACTTAATATAAGGATTAATTTAGCCACCTATACAGGAGGAGGCATGCAGAAACGCATTCCTAACATTGCATAGTCATAGTAATGCCCTTGAACTATGCCAATAATGATAGATGTACTACCGATGTATAAAACTTACATACTTATTTTAATGCCTACAACTGTGATTGTGAAAACAGAGACTTTTTTATGGCAGCATGTATATTCATTCCAGCACTCTCTTCAGCACTATAGTCTACTCCTGTCCATCTACCTATTCCTTTTTATATCTGTATGAGCTAAATATGTAAAAATGGTATAATGGAAAACTGGTTGGTGGCATGCTTTGGCAGGCTATTTGGTTAGCTAAAAGATGTTATACTTACTGTACTGAAGAGGTGCCTGCACTTTAGCTTCATCCTTCCATCGGAGAAGAAGGGAAGGCTTGCATCAACTCAAGTCACTGTAGTAATGAAGCCGCTCTTCCCCTGTGCATGGATGGTAGTAACACAGGTGACAGCTTTAGCCAAACTGTTCCAAGCATCAGCCTTCTACTCTTCTCAGTATAGTACTCCTGCACAAGCCTCCAGCTGTACTCTATATGAAAAATGTCTAGAAAAATCTTGGACTCCTCCTCACACCACCTCTGTGCTCTAAAAGGAGCAGTACCCTCACCTTCACCAATCAAAATGTCGTACCTTCAAAAATATCAGGAAAAACTGTAGTGAATTGGCCAGAACAGTTCTCATGTGTCTCTGCCTCCGCACAATGACAGGCATTGATAAGTACCTCATTTGCATGATAGAGTGCAAACTCTGAAAATACAGGTACTGTATAATTATGGTTCCGATGGCACTTTAGAGTGTGAAACATGGCAGTCCTCCATCCCCATGTATGCTTTTGGGAACACATGTTCTAAACTGACTCCATATGAAGATGATTAACTATAGGACAATAATTCTCACAGCCATAAAATATTTTGAAAACTGTCTATGTGAAGAGCTACCGGCAAATGCTCAGGCATGTGCAGGGCATTGTGCAGAAATCTAAACTATGTTTACCAGGTGTGTTTTCTCATCACAAAAATTTATCAATTCAGAACCGATAATGAGAGGAGCCCTAATTAGTATAATCATAATGCCCAAAGAGGTGACTCTACATAAGTGTGATAGACCTTTGCTTAAATCTTTCCTACTGAGTAAGATATCTGCTTACATGAGGTAAGTGCAGCTTCTTACACAATTCATTCAGTTTTAGAACGATAGCTTTGATTGTTCCTATACCCTAACGTCTGTGACGGATTACAGCTTGTCAGTCATTTTAAGATGTGGTGGCCAAAACTGTCTTAAGGGAGTACATTGTAAGTGTACTGCAAGGCTGTTGTTAAAAGTAAGTCAACTCCTTGAGCTCATATTCTGAGCAATGTTCAGTACTATTTTACTGTTGTGTGCTTTGCACTAATGTCATTAGTCGCAACCTTAGTAACAGTGGTATTGTAATGGTCATACATTGTTATTTAGTTGCACTTCTGCAATTGTATTTCTGGGAAATACATACTCATACACATACCATGCCTGACATTTATTTATTTATTTATTTAACATTTGTTGACCGGAAAAGTCCGACTAGGTTCCACAGATCCTGTTTTCAGCGAAGGCCAGGGGAGAAATGCTCCAGAAGCATGTCTTTAGAATGTGGGAGGAAACCGGAGTACCCGGAGGAAACCCATGCGAACGCAGGGAGAACATGCAAACTCCACACAGAAGGCACCCCAGCCGAGAATCGAACCAGAGCACCTCTTGCTGTGAGGCGACAGCATTCACCACTGCACCACTGCACCGCCCAACATTAACTTACAGGTTGTGGGTACACATATCTAACTGTCAGGTACAAATTGAACATAATACATGGCCTAGCAAGAAAAGATTATTGTACAGATTTGTTAGGGACATGCAAAAACAAGGCTGTTAATTCCCCTGTTTTCAATACCAACAAGGCAATACCTAAAAATCATGTCCCAAGAAAAGTGCTATATCTAGTAGCCCATCCACATCCACCTGCAAGCCAAATTTACAAATGCAGAGAATGAGGTGGTACTACAGGGTGTCTGCCTTTATGGCTGATGGCTGTTACCTGTCCATGTCACTGATCAGCTCTTCTGTGACCATGCCTGGGTTGAAATGGTCATCTATGCAAATGCAGTGGGTGCAACAAGAATACCAAAGATCAGCTCATGGAAGGCACCTGATAATAGCCTACCTATAATCCAGGGATCTGGATTTCAAGACAAACAAAACAATACTTTGATTGGGATACAAGCAAATCTGATCTACAGCTGACCATAGATGGTTTATCTACCCCTCTTCTTCAGAGGAATAAGGCAACTGGTACAGTTTTTAGAAAAAATGTGTTATTTCATATTCATACATGGATGAGCATTCTTTCAGTCAAATTTTAATGGTTTTACAGTGAGCTCTGCCCTGGTTATAAAGGCTTTGTGAGTGAGCAATCAAAACAGCCAGGTGTTTTAATTCATGGAAGTAAAATACACCAAATTTGAATATGTCAAAATGTGGGATTTTTTTTTAATTGGTGGAGGTAAAACACACCACATTTAAATAAGACCAAATGTCCACCAATGGGGTGGGGTATCCACACTGATTAATCTTCCTCTATCCTCTTACATTGCTTGTGTTATTTATCAATATCAGTTAACTATATTCAAGGTATGTCCAACAAAGACTTGGCCAGTTCAAGCAAGATAATTCCTTTTTACTTGTTTAAACAACAATGTTTTAACACTTTAATTGAACAAACTGACTAAGATACCAATGATTTTCTAAAATTTTAATATTTTAAAAATGCTTTCATCATATGACTTCATCAGATCCATCTAAGAAAGCAATATAGTAGTGCAAGTGCTTAGGTGTTCTCATTTTTATCAGACTTTTTTGAGCATTTCTGAACTAATGCATCTTGTTTTCAATAAAACAGACTGTGATTTAGCTTTCTTAGTATTAAAGCACTTTTGACAGATATGCAAGTATTGAGTCTGCAAGCATTTAGTTTGATAACACAGCAGAGCGCCATCTTTTCTAAAACAGTGCTCCTGTTGCTGCAGGAAGCCCCATCCCAAGTTTATCCAGTTCATGAAAGCTCAATCTTTCGTGTCTATTATTTTCCAGGTGGTGCTTCGCCAGTGGATTGTGAGCACTATAAATTTTATGCCTGATAAATGGTGGGTCAATATGACCTTTAGTTTTTTAATAGTTTATACAGTGGATGATTAGGACCACAACTGTGACATAGCCCGTTGCAGGGAGATGGATGTTATCCATGCTGCCACCAAATTTACAAATGCAGAGAATGAGGTGGCACTACTACAGAGCCTCTGTCTCTAAAACTGATGGCTCTTACCTGTCTATGCCACCTATCTGCTCTTCTGTTGCCACGCCTAGGCTTAAAGGGTCATCTATGTAAATGCACTGGGTGGTAAGGACCATAACTATAACATAGTCTGTTGCAGGGGTAAGAATATTATCCATGCTGCCACCCACTGAGCAGACACTGCAGAAAGTGAATGAAGGGCAATTGATGGTGATGAGCTACAGACTGAGTCATCCCTAATGGAGTCAGTGGAGTTCCTGGCTTTACTACAGGGCAGTACTACCTTCAAAGAATCCCACAGCACTGCACTGTGCTGGATGTTGAAGCAGAGCTGGACAGACCCTGGAGAGTTTCAACTGCAGATGCCCCCGCTTTGTAGTCGTAATTCATAGTATCATAGCTGGAACTCCTCCTTAACATGTAGTCAGTGTAATGTTCATTACATCTGTCTGCCTTATGGTATACAAGTACATCAGAGACGCAACTGACACACTTATCTGTACAAGGCATGGCCAGGGGTATTAGTTTTTAACATAGGTCTATAGTTGTAAAAATATCAATTGCTTGTTTAGTTGCAGTGTTGGGTCATCTGGGTCATATGAACTAGCATCTCCATTAAGTACACTTTTCAATCACAGCCTAACCATAGGCTTTGTTCCTGTGGAATGGAGAACAACAAAACAACAACAGTTATTCCCCACCACAAAGGAGGCCCAGCAACAGACCCAGGGAATTACAGACCCATAAGACTGACCAGCCTCATCTGTAAGGCCATGGCACATATCATTATGAACATCATAAATAAAGACATAGGTGACCTCCAAACCCTGGATCCAACCAAATTTGGCTTCATTAAGGGCAGATCCTGCCTATTAAATCTGGTAGATTTCTTCGAAAATGTGACCAGGGCCATTGATGAGTGCAAATCTGTGCAACTTGGCAAAGGCTTTTGACACATTCCCACACTAAGGCATAACCAATAAACTCAGCAAACTGAATCTAAACTTCTGTGTTGTAAGATGGGTTATCAACTGGCTCACAAACCAGACACACACTATCAAAGTGAGTGACTTCACATCAACCAGAAGACCTGTCACCAGAGGCGTGCCACAAGGGTCAGCACTGGACCCCCTACTGTTTGGTATATACTTCTCAGAAGTTCAGGCCAAAAATAAGGAGTTATGGCTGACCAAGTTTGTGGACTGCTGCAAACTAGGTGCAATTAATGAATCCCCAAATGATGTCAGTATACTCCAGGAGGTTCTTACACAGGCCAACAACTGGTGTCTTAGTCATGGTCTCAAACTGAATGCAAGGAAATGCATCATCATTCCCTTCAGCAAAAGCAATGTCCCTTCACACTATCAAATCAACAACAATAACCTAAGCACCTACAAAGTGGTAAGGGATCTGAGATCACAAGTTGACTGTGACTTAACTTTGACCACCATGTACCTACTGTAGTAAGGAAGACTTTCTATGTAGCACACTTGATTAGTAAAGGCATTGCCTCAAGAGCAAAGAAAGTTATAACCCCTCTATACTCTACACTAATCAGGCTCATAATTGAGTATAATGCCCCATTTGGCATGTACTGTACAAAGCACCTGCAGCAATTGGAGAGACCTCAGAGGTTTCTAACAAATAAGATCAAGGGACTCCAGCACGTGCCTTAGATAGACAGATTAAAGTCCCTGTCACTATACTCTGTATCATATAGACTTTATAGTGGAGACTTATGCCTGGCTTACACAGCAATCTCAGACCCAGACCTAATGAACTTGCTGCACATCTGTAAATCAAACGGGACTAGTGCTACCCATTCCAAGAACCTAAATACACCCTGCAACTTAAATAGGACATGCTGGAGGGACAGATTTGCCCCTCAGAAACTACTGCATCTTTGGAATAGGCTACCAATTGATGTGAAACAGAGCACCTCTATGATACTGTTCAAAAGGAACGTGGAAGAGTAGATGGGGTACCATAAATTCTTACCGGGGAAAGTGCTCACAACCATCCTAGACATTGGCAGTCATTACTAAATGCAATCCTGAGTATTAACTAGTGTATATATGGTATTACATTGGAATGAAATGGCTAGGCTTGAAATTACCTCTGGGTCGATAGCCTAGTAAACTCCTATGATCTTATGATCCTATACTTACACAGGATATTTTTTGCTTTCCTTATTCACAAGTGACTCTTTATCCAGCTTCAGCACTGTGTAACTGCCCCTTCTGATGTTGGAGTATCAACAGCACCCTATACTGATGTAGGAGATGAACTAGAGGGTGTATGTCTGACACAGACAGCGTGACCACCACATCCCCTATACGAATCATGGACAAAGCCTCTCTGTCTGGAAATACCCATGGTACATAAATATCTGAGAGAGGATATGTTGAGGTGGATGCTACAAATCAGGGATGTTTGGCAGCTCCCAATAGACAATTGTCAGAATCTAACCCTATTATTTGTGGGCCAGGAGGTTCACACAGGGGGGTTAGTAACAGTACTCACCAGAGATGTGGTTACCACCCTGCCCCTGATGTCAGTGCATCAATGGCTGCAACCCAATATATCTGCAGAACCATTGTGGAGGCACAGGTTAGTTCCACCAGAGCCATGACAGGGATATTGAGGGTGATCCAGGTTTTGCATCTGACCTATGGGAGTGTATGTCATGTATGTGTGATTCCTTGAAGATACTGAATCACACATTGGACTGTTCAGTGTCTTCACTGGGTTGTCTGATATGTATGAGGGGAGCCATCCTCATAGCTGGTCTTCTGCTAAACTCACAGATGTTAGGCAACATTGCCATGGACAAGCAATATCCCACTCATGCAATGTTATCACTTCCACAGCAACGTCAATTGTGCAGCTGCCTACACCCAGGATAAGGCATCCCTATGATCATTGCCTTCATCATCTGGGCACATCTTCCAGTAGATATTGGATGAGGTCACACTACACACCAGCATCTAGCAAAGATCATGGTACAGCCAGTGTAATGCCTGGCAGGGTCATCTCTCATGGACAGGGATGTGCATGGGAAGCTGAACCCTCTGTCATGCATGCCCTGGATTTATCCATTATGCCCAGCCATAGTCCTGTGCCAAGTGCTGAGGCTGTACACACACACACACACACACACACACACACACACACACACACACACACACATACACACACACACACACACACACACACACACACACACACACACACACACACACACACACACACACAGCCACCAGCACATCCAACACATCCACTGACAATGGCCCTTCTCCTTATAAGCCCCCAACAGCAGTTCTCACACTATAAAAACACTTTTTTTTTCTTTTTCTGCACAACAGCACTCACATTTACACACTTCCCTGTGAAGGACATGGACTTCTGTACTTCTTTGTTGACCTGTGAAAATGATTATATTTGTACCCTGCCATTTGTACATTGTTACTTGGATTGCCTATGTCAGATGCACAGCATGGCCAGCCAATGCATGGGTAAGCACAGTCCGGTACCTTCGTATGCATCACTTTTACTTTAGTGTATATGCTTATGTCTTGTATATTTATGTTGTAAAGCTATGTGCAATCTGCTGCATTTTTGCTAGTGCCATGAAGTACTGTGCATGCCTCCCTTTGTTATGGTCATAGCCTGTTGCTGTCTCCTCCTCTGACTTCCCATCTGTCTCAAATACCACTGCCTGTTGTGCCAGGAGCCTCTGATCCTGCAAGAAAATTTCCTGCTGTAACTGTCTCTTATCTATAATATTGTGTAACACAGCAGACATGGTCAGTATTTTGGCACATGTGACAAGGCCGTGCTGCATGCCACCACTAAATGTATCCAGATAGTGAAAGCATGACTTCAGCAGCCCAAACACACTCCATAATCTTTTTTTTTTTTTGTTAGTGCATGGTTGTACCCCTAATCAGTTTAGTTGTGCGAATTTCAGATGGATGCCATGAGCCAGAGTTCTAGGGCATATCCACCATCACTCTCAAGATACCCCATGCAGGATATCACCCCTTGCAAAGCATTGATTATATATGTGTCATATGTGAGAGTCATGGAAACTTCCCAGGTGGCCTGCACACATATCACAGAGGACTGTGCATTACAAATCACCTAGCAGTTGATGAATTGTTTTGAATTGCGGTTCAGTTATCTCCTTCCCAGTTCACCAGGTGCAACCTTTATTTCAATAGGGGTGCAGTCTATGGCCTCCAGAACCTCAGTGAAATGAGGCATATAATAGAACTGCCACATGGCATTGGCTGTCTCCTCTGTGGTACATGGGAACCACATACACTGCCCCACAAGTCAAAGCCTGGCATCAAGAAACTGATGGAGTATTCTTGAGTCAGAGGCCTAAGATACACCCATTGTGTCCCCAGTACATTGCTGAAAAGTCCCAGTAACTAATATAGGTAAAGCCACTTTTACGTTTGTATCCACTGGAATATTCCATGAATCCCATGGGGCTGCAGATAAGGCCAACACATTTCCATGTTCTGTTGCATGGAATCCCTGTCTATGGTGATGGTCCACAATGTCAGTGTTGTGAAGGGCATGAAATGTTAAGTGTTGTTGGATGACACAGTTCTTCTGAGGGTGACAATGTGCATTATCAGGCAAAGCACCCACAATGAGACATCCATGCACATGCACATTTATAATGGCTGTAATAACCCCAAACAAATGTGCATGATGTACTCATCTGGGGTCTATATTACATCATCGAACTCACAGGAGTTCAAACGATGTAATATCAAACCATGAACTTCGAAACCCAAGAATTACGAAAACACAGAACAGCATTTTTTTTTTCTCAGAGAAAAAAAAAATCTCTGTTCCGGTACAAAAAAAAACCTTACACTTTAAACTTAAACTAATGTGGGGGCTTCGACCCACACACACACCCTACTTAAATATACCAACTCCCAGATTGCACTACAGTGGAGGAAATAGCAAAGCCCCGAAAATGGACCACCGATTTTTCCCCTGGGAAAAAAATTGGTATGCCGTGGCTTCGCTATTTTCGTATCTCGAACATTTGGGTTTGATATTACAACATTCGGACTCCTGTGAGATTGACGTTGTAATATAGACCCCTCATTCTGAATATGTGCATATGGTCATATTCAAATCTAGTGTAAGCCTGGTGTCATTACATGATATTAAATCATTTCCGAATCATTCTGCAATCTTGTTTTGTATCATTCTTATATGTGGCACTTCATTATGCTGTCATTAAAATATAATATGGTTGACCACATTATTTGGCCTAGCTGTGTATTCTGGATTTTTCCTACCTTACACATGGCTGGTCATTGTGCAAATTCACGTAGCACAAAGCAGCAAGTTTTTTCTGTATATAGCTATATGTAGAGGCATCAGCAGCAAACCATAAAAGGGAAAGAGATAAAAAAAATTAGCCAGTGACTATAACAACAGGACAGCCAATTGTGCAGTCTCAAACGAGTGACTGACTTTTGAAAAAAGTAAAACAGTTATGTGTAATGAACACTGGGCAGAAGGAAAATAAAATTACCACAATTTCAATCATTTACATGTTATTGCTTCTGTGTCCTTATTTTTTGCCTGTTTTTCAAGAAGATTCTGTGTTGACTGTGCCCACACTAATCATTTATTAAATCTGACTCTCAACTCCGGGGTGTGGAAGAATAATGCCCTAAATGCAACTCAGAAAGCTTGGAATAGTCTGGCAACCAGATTGATAGGACAGAAGGACAGGGAGATTGGATGTGACTGGCCAACAAAGGATCACCCATCTTAGGGGAAAATAGGCAGTCTTGTACATTGCAGAATCAACTTACAGTTGAGACTGGTCATTACTGGAAGGCATCATAAAGGGTCAAGAATGAGCACCTACCAAGCAGCACACATGTATGCTGCAGCTGGGACAGGTATACTCACATAAGTGAGCATGTTACCATAGGCCAGTGCTGTGAGAACACCACTTTCCTAGACTGCACAGGATAATGGATACTTAGCAAGTATAAACCCATCAGCTTGTATTACCACCTGAGCAACAGTGTCTCTCATCAGCTTTTGTCATGGCAAATGGCTGCTGAAGTGGCAGATACAGTGGGAAATGGGAGGGCTCAAGACCCATGGAGGGGCTGATAGCTGACAAGTATGGAGTACAAATGACTTTAAAAATATTCAGATTGACTACACTTGCTTAATCTTATCCTGGCCTGAGTATTAGCTGTGTATGCAAATAAAAATCCAATACCCCACAGTATATGTCCACTGACTTTGGTTATAACTACTGTTGATGTGTAGCGATTTGTTCTGCCAATACCCCATAGTATATGCCCACTGAGTTTGGTTATAACTACTGTTGATGTGTAGTGATTTGTTCTGCCAAACCAACTATAGTGAAGTACTGTAACGTGCCACTTCCAAGTCGCCAAAGATGACACCAAACCAAGTTCCTTTTTGGCTCTCTGGAATGCTCTGTGCTTGTGGTTACAAGGGAAGTGATATTCATCAGCTGGAACAAACCTCTGCTCACTTCCATGGCCAGCTGCTAAGTAAAGATAAGTGGGAAAGTATATAACTTACAAGAACTAAGTTGTGTATTGTCATTTAGCTAATATCCAAGGAGGTCAGATCAATGTTGTGTGTGTTGGAGGGGGGGTGGGTAACTGTGCTGCCTGCTGTTTAGAGACATGCTGGGGTTATCTGTTGATAGTAGACATGAAAAGCATGTGCCAGATATCAGATATCTAGTCTTCTCTGAATATTCTTTATTCTAAAAGAATACTGCAGTCTCCAAGGAAATGTAGATTATTCAAAGTACCTTGGAGATACAGCCCTCCCTGACATATAGTCCTCCTCAACACAGACACATAGACACACACACATATACAGGGAAGAATGCCAATCAATGGTTTGTTCAGGTGTTAGGAAACTGTTTCAGACAAATAATAAGTCACTTGGTTATGTATCAGCTATTTCATTTGGAATTAAAGCAGTATTACACTTCTAGTATTTTAAATTTCACTTTAGGACCTTAACTTTTAAGTAAGTTAAATAAAATAGTGTATGAGAAATCAATAACTTAAAGTTGATACTGGGATTTTGCATGAATATCTTTAAGGAGAATAACAATAACCGTACATAATATTATATTCATAACATAGAGGAAAGTATTCTAAGAACTAATCCAACACAGGAATGGAAAAAGGAGACTCTACCAATAGGGATGACACAGTAATGGATAACTGAGGGCTGAAATTTATTGGAAAAAACTGGCAAAAGAACCAAGGTATTGGGAGCAAATAATTAAAGAGGGAAAGGTAATAGAATGGGAAGATGCCAAGAATTTATTTGGACTGCAAGCTAGATATTCCCTATACTCTGATATCAATCACTGATAGGGAAGACAAAAAGAAAGAAACAGGGGGACCGTAAGTGAAGGACCAGCTCTGGTAGAGTTTTTGGTAGAATCTACAACAGAAGCTGCTGTTAAAAAAGTAATAATTAGTAAAGCATACAGAATACTGCATGATAAATATAAGAATCAATCAGCAGAGCTTAGAAAGGATTGGAAAGAGAGAATGGATAAGCAATTCACAAAGAAACAATGGGGAGATGTATGTATGTCTCCCGAATACACAACAAAGTCTAGAAGATTTAGGATCTTTGCTTGGAAGTGTTTACATAGGTATTTTTATACCCCAAAGAATTTTTCCTCATGCAGACAGCAAATTTTGGAGGTATGATGGAGAAGAAAGAGGTAATTGGGAATAAGAAGTTATGTACCTACCATAACATTCCATGTTAGTTGTCTTCTTCTCGCCTTCTTTCTTGCTGGATGGGTTCGGAGCCAATCCTCGGCTCTGACTCGGCCTATACTATAGCTCGAGAGCTATTTTTTACCGGCTCGAGGCAGCCCTATATCCCACAATACCATGTGCTAACTCCCCAGATCTCGTTTGGCAGCTAACACATAGCATAGAATTTTTTGTTACCAACAAAAAAACAATATAAATATATAAATATATATATATATATATATATATATATATATATATATATATATATAAACAGTCTCCCTGGCAATAGTAGTCATGATATGGAAACCTTGGAAAAAGGGGCAACATCATGAAATAGAAGGATCTCAGAACCTTCAAGTCTGTCTAGGCTAGGGGGCAGGAGGGAGGCAGAAAGAAGGCGAGAAGAAGACAACTAACATGGAACGTTATGGTAGGTACATAACTTCTTAATGTTAAGTTGTCATTCTCGCCTTCATTCTTGCTGGATGGGACAGCGTCCCTAGCACCTTGGTCCTGGGTGGCTCAACGGAACAGACTCCTGAGTACAGTGGAACCAAAGTCAGCTCTATTTCTGGTGGCTATATCCAGTTTGTAATGGGTAATAAAGGTATGTTGAGAAGTCCAAGTAGCTGCTGCACAAATGGCATCTAAAGGTAACCTTGCTTGAAAGGCTGTTAAAGTTGATAGCGCTCTGGTTGAATGAGCCTTAGGTTTTGAAGGAAGTTGTTTATGTCTCAACTCATAGACAAAGGTAATGATGTAAGCTAACCATCTGGAAAGGGTTACCTTTGAAACTCGAAGTCCTTTCCTCCTGTCAGCATAAGAAAGGAAGAGCTGTTCTGACTTCCTGAATTGTTTTGTTCTGTCTAGATAATACCGCAATTGGCGATGAACATCCAAGGAATGTAGTTTCTGTTCAGCCCGGTTTGAATAATTTGGGAAGAAAACCGGCAAGTGAATAGTGTGATTCAGATTTGATTCAGAAGAAACTTTAGGTAGAAAGGAAGGGTTTGTTCTGAGAGCTACTCTGTCTTTATGAAAGACCAAATAAGGGGAACGGGTAGACAAGGCTTGAAGCTCCGACACTCTGCCGGCAGACGTTATAGCCACCAAAAACAGAGTCTTCCAAGAGAGGAGCTTGAGGGAACAAGAAGCTGCAGGCTCAAAGGGAGGAAGAATTAGTGAAGATAACACTAAATTCAGGTCCCATTGTGGAGGAGGATACTTAATGGGAGGTCTGAGTAAGAAAATGCCCTTGAGGAAAGCTTTACAGAGTTTATGGGACATAATACTGGTTTCCGAAAGTCCTACATGGAAATTGGCAATGGCCGCTAGTTGAACTCAGATAGTGGCTGCCGATGAACCTGCATGGAAAAGCTCTGCCAGAAAATCAAGAACTTTGTGAATTGGAGCATTAAAAGGGTCTAAGGACCTAGCTTGTGCCTAGAAAGAAAAATGCTTCTATTTGCTCGCATAAGTCTTCCTGGTATTAGACTTATGGGAGGCAAGAATAATGTCGCGGACAGGAAGAGAAATGAAGGGAAGCCTGGCTATGGTTGGAAGTGGAGCAACCAAGCTGTGAGGTTGAGGGACTGAAGAGACTGGTGCAGCTTGCCCGTCAGATGGGTCAAAAGATCTAGAAATGGTTCCAGATGCCAGGGCTGTTCCAGAAGGTATCGGTGCAGGAACAGAAACCATACTTGTCGAGGCCAGTAAGGAGCAATGAGGATCATTTTGGATCTCAATGCGGTTGCTTTCTGAATTAACTTTGGGATCAACGGAAAAGGGGGAAAAGCGTATAGAAGACCCCGAGGCCAATCGTGGACTAGAGCATCTCTGGGGGGGTGGCCTGGTAGGGAGAAGAGAGTGAAGAAGTCGAGGCACTTGCTGTTTTGAGGTGTTGCAAAAAGGTCGCAGCAAGGCTGGCCCCACTTCTGGAAAATTCTCTCTGCTACCACTTGATTTAGAGACCACTCGTGAGGCATGAGAATTGTTCTGCTCAATCTGTCCGCTATGACGTTGGATCTCCCGGGGATGTGCATTGCTATCAGAAACCGTTGAGAGGAGATCGCCCACTGCCAAAGTCTGTGTGCTTCTCGACATAGAGGGTAGGACTTTGTTCCGCCCTGCTTGTTTATGTACCACACTACGGACATATTATCCGTTTGAACTGCTATAGTGCCCGTGGGAAGAGAGTCCTGAAGGGCTCGCAACGATAAAAGCACTGCTCTCATCTCTAGGACATTTATGTGCAGGTGGCATTCTAATTGTTGCCACGTGCCCTGGACAGTCCTGCCCTGATAATGCCCCCCCCACCCGATCAGGGAGGCATCCGTTGTCACCGTGGCAACTGGAGGGGGAAGAACAAAGGGTCTGCCCTGAAGAAGTTGAGGGGAGACCATCCACCAGGCGAGGTGTTTCTTGCAAGTTGGGGTTATCAAGATGTTGTGAATCATAAGAAGTTGTTGGTAGGACCACTGAGAGAAAAGCATCCACTGAAGAATTCTCATGTGGAAGCGGGCTAAGGGAAGAAGGGGAATCGCCGCTGCCATGAGGCCCAATGTTTTCAGTACTAACTTGACTTGAACTTTGTTGGACTGAATCAGAAGGTGGATATTCTGCCATATATCTATCACTCTCTGAGGTGTTAAAGTTGCAGATATTTCTGTGGTGTTTAACACGGCGCCTATGAAGTTTATACATTGACAAGGTGACAAGAAGGATTTTGCAAAATTTATGGAAATACCTAACCTGTTCCAAATGTGAATGGTGTAATCCATGGTTATGAAAAGATGCTGCTTGGTGGTAGCGGTAATGAGCCAGTCGTCTAAATTTGGAAACACCTGGAATCCTTTTTGTCTCAAGTGAGCCGTGACCACTGCCAAACATTTGGCGAACACCCGGGGGGCTGTGGTGAGACCAAAGGGCAGGGCTCTGAATTGGTAATGACTGGCTCCCAGCCGAAAGCGGAGAAACCTCCTGGAGCGCCTGTGTATCTTTATGTGGTAGTACGCATCCTGTAGGTCTAATGAGCACATCCAGTTGTCTCTGCCCAAGAAGGGCAGAATGGACTGCAGTGTTACCATCCGAAATTTTGTCTTCTGCACAGATTTGTTTAGTCTGCTGAGATCCAAAATGGTTCCCCAGTCGCCTGTCTTTTTTGGTACCAAAAAGAACCTGGAGTAGATTCCGGATCCTAGCTGGTCTGCTGGGACTGCCTGGATGACTTTTTTTTAAACAGCTTTTCTATTTCCAGCTGTGCCTGACCCTTTTGTCCGGGTGGTACATCTGGTAGGGGTCTAGGCAATTGGTTTGGAGAGGAAATGAAGGGGATTTTGTAACCCTCGGATATAATCAACTGTACCCAATTGTCTTGAGAGAGGGATTGCCAGGCTTCCGGGTACAGAGATAATCTTCCCCCGACTGCCTCCGAAGGTGGACAGTCGGGCAGCTTCTCAGGGATGCTGAAAGGGTTGGTCAGGGAAGGACTCCCTGGAACCCTGGTTCTGTGGACCAGCTCTGCCCCTGGGGCAGCGTCTGTTGTTGTTCCCCCCCCTGCCTCTAGGGGGAATTTCACCACGTGCGGCGGGCGCAACTCCCTGTGGTTTACGGAACCACATCTTTCCACCCTTCTGACCTTTGAGGTATGGTTTAGATGGTGTGGAAAAGTGGACTCCCACGGGAGAGAGAGTCTTACCATCTTGCTCGCACCTGGTGAGGGTATTCTTCACCTGGGGTCCAAACAATTCTGAACCATCAAAGGGGGTGTTGGTGAAGGACACCTTGAAGGGATCAGCAAAATTATAGAGTCACATCCAGGCATGACGTCTCAATGCAACACCTGTGCCTGAGGCCCTACTCGCTCCATCGACTGCATAAGAGATAAGCCGCATGGAGGAATTGGCAATGGAATTCAGGGTAGCCAGCTGGGAGTTAATCTTGTCCTGATACCCCGCAGCAGAAGGATCCTGTACAGTTTCACCCAGTTCTTTGAGCAAATCTCTCTGAAGGTGGGTGAAATTACATAAATAGTTCAGCGATCGCATAGCAAAGGTCGCTGAAGCAAATGTCCGCTTACTGTACCTGTCCATGGTCCTGGACTCTTTGTTAGGAAGATGAACAGGTACAGAAGGATCAGCTAATTTCTTCTTAGTGGTGGCTGCTACCACCATAGCATCTACCGAGACACCTTTGGTGAGAAATGGCTTGTCTACCGGAGCAGAAATAAATTTTGAAGGCCTCCTAGGGGTAGGTTCCATGGAGTCAGGAGCTGCCCACGCCTTTCTGGCCACCACTTCCATCAGTGGATCGAAAGGGGGGGGACACCCAGGAGGTGGAAGGGTGAGATCCAAAGGCATCAAGGTAAACTGACTCGTCCTAGGAGGGTTTGAGTGTGGACCAATTCCCCCTCTGTTTCATGATCTCTAGTATGTCTGAAAAGGAGACATCTTCAGAGGGGATCTGGGGGAGCCCTCCGACTCATCCAAGGTCCGAGGTTATAGACTCAGGGGAGTTTACATGCTTCCTCTTGCACTTTCTTTTCCTAGGTGGCTCTCCTGAAGCTTCAGGAGAGGCCTCGGAGGAGGATGAGACAACTAAGTGGGTACCCTATGCATTGGATCTCTGCTATCAGTTGCAAGAGGATGGCCAGAGACCGTAACAGGCACTGTAAAGGGAGGAGCTGAAGAACCCAACCTTGGAGTGGACACTGGATCCAGCACGCTGCTCATCACCTCAAAAGCCCCCCTATCAGGCACCGAAGACAGTCCCAGCTCTGTAGACACCAGAACCGCCCCCGGCACCGACAGAGAAGGCTCTGAGAATGATGTCGGGGCTGAACTAACCAGAGCCAATGCTCCGAGAGGGAGAGCGGGGTCGGACAAGGGTCCAATGCCACTCACCCCCTCGGAGCCGATAATGGAGTCTCAGCACCCAGACTTCTCCACGGACGGTACCAATGAGGAAGTCAGAGCCAACGACGCTGGAGCAGAAGGTGGAAGTATCGGCTCTGACGTGGGCAAGGTTACAGTTCTGACAAACTCCGGCTCAGAACTTGACTGGAGAGTTGGAGGAGGAATCGAAGGTGGCACAGAGGGAGCCACAGTCTGGTGAGACGGGCTTTGGAGCATTTGGGCCAGTGCCTGAGATTTTATGAGTCTACTAACCACCCTCTCGATATCATGGTCGGAAAGCCTAGACGACCTGGAGGAATGAGTCCTATGACTCCGCTCCAATAGAAGGGGTGATCTTGGAGCCGATCTTATGGACTCTAATGAAGGAGATCTAGAGTGCTTGCGCACTAATGTCGGCTCCAATACAGGTTTCGGAGTGGGTACAATCTTGCTCGCATCGGCTCCGACTGGAGCCAATGGAGCAATCTCAGTTTCGCCAGCCCTCGACTCAGAAACTGGAGCCGAGGGCTTGGCGGGCTTAGATGACTTCCCTGAGCCAGACTTGGATGGGGAGTCATCGGGCTTCAATAAGCCCCTCAAAATAAGCTTATTATGATGCTCCTGCAGGACTCTTGAACTAAATCCGTGGCAGACGGAACAAGAGTCCTGCAGGTGCAAAGGTCCCAAGCAGTAGAGGCAAGAAGTGTGACCGTCTGTCAGAGACATTTTCTGACAGCACGAGTCACACTTCTTGAATCCCGAGACCTTAGCATCTTTGGACATTGTTACTCTAAAGACAGTAACACAGTCAGCACACACACTCACTTGACTTTCACACAAGGGGGAGTTAAAGGGGCTGACTAAAACAACAACTCACACACACAATAAGGGGGAGAGTAAACAAAAAACTAAAGCCCGTAGGCCCGATTATAAAAATTAACTAAAGGGGTGGGTAGGGCTTAACGAAAAATTACTAATAAGTAATTAGGTAAAACAATATCGATAGGGAACTAATCTAAAAAAAACTAACCTCAAGTTTAGGAAGAATTTGCTGAAATTTCTTTTACTGACCTGAGCCGGCAAAAAAAAGGCAACCTCGCAGCGAAGCGGCAAATGAGATCTGGGGAGTTAGCGCATGGTATTGTGGGATATAGGGCTGCCTCGAGCCGGTATAAATAGCTCTCAAGCTATAATATAGGCCGAGTCGGAGCCGAGGATCAGCTCCGAACCCATCCAGCAAGAATGAAGGCGAGAATGACAACTTAACATCATGTTTTCTGGTAGTGTAATGAGTTGGCAGACTTTTACGATTTCTTGCAGACTACTCTGTCAGTGATATTGGGTGAGCAAACTGGTGTTACTAAGGAAATGTTTTTTTTTTCATCTATGATATGGAATCGGAATTGCCTAAACATGGTAAGGCCTTGCTGAGTCTAATTATTGTGGTTACCAAAAACAGTGATTACTAGAATTACTAGAAAATGGAAATTAAAAAACTAAGCATATGAAATTTGGGAAACATAAACTGAAAGGTGAATATTTAATACAGCACACAGTGATTGAAACTGTAGACTCATTTAAGGACCTGGGTATATGGGTAGATTCAGCTATGAGTTTTTCTAATCATATCAACCAATTGGTTAATGATAGTTATAGAACTATAAGTTGTATAAAAATATTTATAAAGTCTAGAAAATGAAAAATAATGAAGTCACAGCAAGGCAAGTGCAGAGGTGAGTGGATGCTTCCAGCTGATTTTGTTAGGTCAAAGACAAAATACAAAATGCACAGTCTCTCTCTCTCTATCACACATCTGAGAGCATTCTTAGATTAATATCAAATATTACTGCTGTTAGCTTGGATGACATCACTTTTTGTCACCTGACTTCAGTTCCCAAACTAAACCCCTTTGTCAGAAACTAACAGAATTTTAGCATCTCCATGTGAAAAATATATATCGCTCAGATGTTTGCAGATCCTGGAAGTCATAAAACAATAAAATATGTGTACATCTTAAACCTAGTAATTATGTCTCTTGCAAGACAATACAAAAAACTTCTAGCTCTAGACATTGTGTCTGCTACTGCACTGAAACTGAAAGATAACATCTCTTTTATTACATGGTTATGAAACATTTTAATTTCAACTATTTTCTCTGATTTTTGTTTTTCAATTTAACCTCCTGTGTTCCAGTTTCCATTAAACGTATACATTTAAACAGACACAGTAGTGCGGGTACATTCCTGTTCTGTTCCAATAGGGAATGCTGTGATTACATTTTAGCTCAGTACTTTACAGACACTTCTGTATAAATCATAACAATAGTCACAAATGATATAGAATTATTTACAAAATTCCAGATAGCTGGGCTGGCAGTATTTCCATTTGTCACACAGACTACCAAATTACATTAAAGCAAGTACTAGTTTAGATATTTTTAAGAACAGCCTGGACACTTATTATGGGAACAAGTGTTTTGGTATATTGGCAGGCTAGAAGGGCATTAATGCCCATGCTTGAAATATTTGTATGTATGCATGTATGTCTGCATCAAAGTCTAAACCAACTGTACTAGAAGTAGTGAATATAGTAACAGAGATAGTGTTGGTATTGGTATTGGAATCTTTAGAAAAGGGTAGGAGAAAATTACATAGAAAAAAGTGGAAAATGTGGGAACAATACATGCAGAGGAGGAACAGGGTATAAACGAAATTCAGGAACTGAATGAGTTATATAATGTTTGACTGACAATGACTGGCTATATTATAAGTGATGTATAATGTTTGCATCTAAGACTATGTCAGTATGGTTTATGATGTATGTTTGCAACTAAAATGATGTCAATATGGTTTGTTTTCATTTATATAAATGTATGATTTCCTATGTCGTAACTTATAATTTAATATAGATGTTTCTTGTTAAAAAAATAACATAAAGCTGATAGTATTAGCACATTATTACAGCCACCAACAAAATAAAACTAATGAAAAATACAAACAGCTACAGAACAGTATTCTCTTTCTGATCCATCTGCCAAGGACCTAGGAAAAAAACTCTGTAAGTAGCTCTCCACATCTTAAATTGGAGGAGTCTGCTCACAAACATAAATTCAGCTAAATGCACAGTGTGAATACAGGTCTTTTAATGGTATCAAACCTTTATCCAATGAAGAATGGAAATGAGAAAGATAACTAGTACTCATACGATTATAGGAGATTACTAGGCTATCGACCTGGAGGTCATTTCAAGCCTAGCCATTTCATCCCAATGTAATACCAATGACACTCTAGTCAATACCCAGGATTGCATTTAGTAATGACTCCCCATGTCCAGGAGGGTTGTGGGCGATATTCCTGGTATGAATTTATGGTGCCCCATCCACTCATCCAGGTTCCTTTTGAACAGTGACATAGATATACTCTGCCTCACATCAATTGGCAGCCTATTCCAAAGATGTGCAAATGTGTCCCTCCAGCATGGCCTGTTCAAGTTGCAGGCCATATTTAGGTGCCTGGAATGAGTAGCTCTAGTCCTGCAGCAAATTCATTAGATTTGAGTCAGAGATTGCCCTGTAAGCCAGGCATAAGTCTTCCCTAAGAAGTCTATACAATACTGAGTACAGTGACAGGGACTTTAGTCGGTCTGTGAAAGGCACATGCTGGAGCTCCTTGACCCATGTTCCTTAGAAACCTTTAAGGTCTCTCCAATTGCTGTAGCTGCTTTGTATAGTACATGCCAAAAGGGGCATTTTACTCAAATATGGGCTTGATTTGTGAGAAATATAGAGGGGTTATAACCTCCTTTGCTCTAGAGGTGATGACTTTGCTAATCAAGTGTGCACTACATAGAAAGCCTTCCTTACTACAGTAGACACATGGTGGTCAAAGTTAGGGTCGCAGTTTACATGTGATCCCAGATTCCTTACCACTTCATAGGTACATAGGGTATTGTTGTTAATTTGATAGTATGAAAGGACATTGTTTTTGCAGAAGGGAATGATGCATTTCTTTGCATTTAGTTTGAGACCATGACTAAGACACCAGTTGTTGGTCTGCATATGATCCTCCTGAAATACACTGACATCATTTGGGGATTCGATAAGTGCACCCAGTTTGAAGTCATCCACACACTTGGTCAGCCGCAGCCCCTTAGCTTTGGCCGGAACATCTGAGAAGTATATACCAAACAATAAGGGGTTCAGCACTGACCCTTGTGGCACCCCTCTGGTGACGTGTTGATGTGGAGTCACCCACTTTGATAGTGTGTGACTGGTTTATGAGCCATTTGGCAACCCATCTTACAACAAAGGGATTTACATTCAGTTTGCTAAGTTTATTAGTAATGCCTAAGTGTGGGATTGTGTCAAAGGCCTTAGCCAAGTCGAGGTATGGTGTGTGCACAGATTTGCCCTCGTCAATGGCCCTGGTCACATTTTCAATGTAATCCACCAAGTTTAATAGGCAGGATCTGCCCTTGACAAAACTGAATTGGGTCGGAGCCAGGGTTTGGAGGTCACCTGTGTCTTTATTTATGAGGTCCATGATGATACATTCCATGGCCTTACAGATGAGGCTGGTCAGACTTATGGATCTATAATTCCCGGGTCTGCTGCTAAGCCACCTTTGTGGAGGGGAATAACTGTTACTGTTCTCCATTCCACAGGAACATAGCCTGTGGTTAGGCTGTGACTGAATAGAATACTTAATGGTGGTGCTAATTGATGTTTTAGTTTGTTTAGAAGACAGACTGGGATGCCATCTGGTTCCATAGAAGCTGTGTATTTTGCTTTAGACAAGACTTTACTGACCTGCTTTTCAGATATGTAGGGTGGGGGAGATGTTGACAGCAAGGTTTGTGATAAGTCGGGAAGGAATAATGGAGTGAGATTTTCACCAAATCTGTCCACCAGCAGGTTTTCTATCTCTGCGAGATCAGTGTGTGTGATACCATTAGTCACTAGTTCGGTACATGCTTAGGTCCTATCTTTTAGGTTGTGTACGTAGCTGTAAAAGGCCTTATGGTAATCCTTGGCTGTGATTGCTAAGTTTTTCTCCAGAGAATGGTCAATGATTGGTATGTTGTCTTATTTGCCTGTTGAGGCTGAGGAGGGTGCTTTTCCATTGTTGTAGCCTCGCCTTAGTTTTCTTGGCAGCTTTTTGCATTTGTTGTAAAGTTTGTTGATGCTGGATGTCCACCAGGACTTTTTATTTAGGGCTCTGGCTTTGATTCTCTCTGGAACAGTTGAATCTATACACTTATACAAGTGATTGTACAGGTCTTTAGTGTAAGCTTTGGTGTAGTTACCACTTCCAGGTGAGGGTGGGGATTGGAATGCATTTATACCTTCCCCTAGGAAGGTATAGTTTGCCTTGAAGTTTTTTAATCTGACTTCGCCCTTTGTGAGTTCTGGTTTTAGTGCCAGTTGAAAGGTGACTGATTTCTATTCAGATTTAACAAATGAGGGTCCAACAGTTGCAGTGGTGCATCTGTTTATCATGTTAATGAGGACCAGATCTAGTATGTTTGTTCCTCTACTTGGGGTTTGAACAATTTGTTCTGGGGCATTTGAGTTAACAAAGTCAAGGAACTTTTGTGCTAGTGAGTTAGGGTTAAAGTAGGTTTCCCAGTTGATGGTGGAATAATTGAAATCTACCATGATCAGAGTGTTTGGCAATATTTGGATTGACTCCAGTTTGGATAAGTAGGTCTCATGCACATCATGATCCATGGAAGGGAATCTGTAACTAGCTGTGACTTGAATGGAGGTCTTATCCACAGTAATCTGAACTTGGAGTAACTCCATGGAGTTGTCCTATCTAACTAGTTGGATATGCCTCAATGGGTACTAACCAATTTACAAATTAAAAATAAAAATAATAATAAGTAACTGCATGACCCTCTAGTTTGTTTTGTGGTGTACAGTACTGAAACTTTGACTATAACCAAGATTACATTGATTACATTTCAGATTACAGAGTACATTTCCTTTTAGGAATCTTCTACTGATGTAACTGTTACTGTTTGAGCTACTTCTTGTTTGACCATCGACTGTCTGGATCTAGAACATACTGTATCAAATCCTTGTATTTCACTTGTGTTATATGTTGCATGCAAATCTTTGAACTAGTGCACTATATTAATTCCTTGTTAAACTACTTGTTTGATTTCTTGTATATAGCTTTTCTCCCTGGGCCACCATTGAAAAAGGACTCTCCTCGGCCCAATGGACTCTCCCAGTTAACAAATTTCAAATAAATAAATTACTTAGGTTTGACCCACGTTAGTTACTGTTACTGTTTGAGCTACTTCTTGTTTGACCATCGAGTGTCTTGATCTAGAACATACTGCATCAAATCCTTGTATTTCACTTGTGTTATATGTTGCATGCAAATCTTTGAACTAGTGCACTATATTAATTCCTTGTTAAACTACTTGTTTGATTTCTTGTATATAGCTTTTCTCCCCGGGCCTCCATAGAAAAAGGACTCTCCTCAGCCCACTGGACTCTCCCAGTTAACAAATTTCAAATAAATAAATTACTTAGGTTTGACCCGCGGTAGTGGTGCTGCGGTAGCATTGTCGCCTTACAACAAGACGTTGTCGCGTTCGATTCTCAGCTAGAGTGTCTTCTTGTGGAGGCATGCATGAATGGGCATGCCTTCATTGAAGGTTGTGCGTCAGGGCTGGTAACTCGGCACGTAAAAATCCACTACCAAACATTAGCGGACCGGAGTTCCACTGTGGCGACCCCTAACCAGGATAAGCCAAAAGACACAACAACTACAACAACAACTTAGGTTTGACTAGCAGCCTGAGCACCCAGCCCATCAGGGAGTGTAAAACTTCAAGGGTTGATGCTGGCTCATCCATCCTCAGGAAGGGAGGTTCTCCATTTTGCTATGACACTGATGCTAGCTATAAATTAGAAGTGCAGAGTGCAGTACATGGACTGGGGATATATACTTAGCTACCAAGCTAAGTTAAGCAGTTTTTTATCTGAGGAGTGTAGAGAAGCATGCATGTCCCCTTGGAGGGATGCTGTAGCAAGTCTTTGTGAGTGCAAGCAGGCATAGTAACTGTCTAGGGGTGGTCACTTGTGTTAGCAGATATGGATTTCAAGATGAAGGTCTCTATAACTGATTCTTGCCAATAGTGCGGATCAATCAGAGAATGGTCAATGACTGGTATACAGTGTGGATACAATCATAAAAATATATACTTGCTTGATACTGTCTCCCATATTCATATGTACTGCTTGGAGATACAGGAAACAGCTACAACTATAACAATAATATGTGGACCTGAATATAGCCAGGGCAGTTAATTTTCTGATGGCAGTTTAGCATGACATTTGGCTGCATCTCATTATGGAAGATGAATAGGATGCTTCATGCAGTTAAATGCACAAAGGTGATTTTAATCTCTTGCTTTTGAACTTTATCAATAAAGGTATTGGGATCCAGAAGTGTATATATTTTATTTATCTACCTGTTTATTTATTTTTGGTAGAGCTCCAAAAATCCAAACAGAAATGATGTATTAGCTTCTTAAAAGGTATCATTATTACTGGATTTATATGCAATACCATATTAAGATCACCAGATGTTTATTACGTTTTTCCCATGTCACAGCATACAGTCTTGGCTCCAGATGCTAAAAGAAATTTATATTAGTTGTAAACAGATCTCTCAACCATACAGAATTTCTTGCTTTTTACCGGTTTTAAGGTCCAAATAATGGGGTACCACAATTCCTGAGTGGCACCGCTTCATTTCTGAATTTCCCAGCTTTTTTTTTTAAATTTTGCTTTTGCTATTTTGAGCTGACATCATCACGTGCATGATGACAACATGTCCATGAACAGCCTGTTGAAATTGAGCTCAAGGGCTCAACATAACGTGCAAGCACTTCCAGCAAGCCATGAGGCTGTTATGTTAATGATGGTGGTTCCAGGATGGAACAAACGTAGAAGGGAAGCAGAAATGGTTACACTGTCAAGGAGGTATCTGCTTTTATTGTTTAGTCTGCCAACTCTGCTGCTTTCATTATTTAGTCTAGTGTGTGTGTGTGTGTGGTTACGTTGCCGAGAAATATTCATTCGCTGGTGTGTGTGTATGTGGTTACGCTGCTGGGGAGGTATCCTTTCATCTGCTTTTATTATGTAGTCTGCCACAGTGCCGAGGAGTTTATTCTGCTATGCTTTTTATTATGCAGTCTGCCAGAGTGCCAAGGAGTTTATTCTGCTATGCTTTTTATTATATAATCTGCAGAGTGCCGAGGAGTTTATTCTGCTATGCTTTTTATTATATAATTTGCAGAGTACCAATGATTTTATTCTGCTATGGTTTTTATTATATAGCCTGCCAAAGTAACAAGGAGTTTATTCTGCTATGATTTTTATTATGTAGTCTGCCAGAGTGCTGAGGAGTTTATTCTACTATACTTTTATGGAGTTTATCATTCTGTTGCTTTCATGGGGTGTGGGATCAACATAACATGCAAGTCGTGAGGCTGTTAAATTAATGGTTCCAGGAACAGAGTAAATGTAGAAAGGAAGCAGAAATGGTTTCTTTATTCTGCTGCTTTCATTATTTAGTCTGGTTACGCTGCCGAGGAGGTATCCTTTTAGTATGTAGTCTGGGTGCCGAGGAGTTTATTATTATTCTGCTGCTATGCAATTTATTAAAGGGAAGCAGGAATGGTTTCCTTATTCTGCTGCTTTCACTATTTAGTCTGGTTATGCTGCCTAGTAGGTATCTTTTTACGAGTGCCAAGGCTTTCATTATTTAGTCTGGTTACGCTGCCAAGGAAGAGTTTATTATTATTCTGCTGCCGAGGAGGTATCCTTTTATGAGTGCTGAGACTTTCATTATTTAGTCTGGTTATGCTGCTGAGGAGGAGTTTATTATTATTCTGCTGCTATGGAGTGTGTGTGTGTGTGTGTGTGTGTGTGTGTGTGTGTGTGTGTGTGTGTGTGTGTGTGTGTGTGTGTCTGTGTAAAATACCCCAGCTGAATATGCCTGGTAGCTACAGTGACTCAGGCTAAAGTCCCTATGCACCACCACTTATGAAAACTTTCCAGATTTTTTTTCCTGTTCCTCCTAAAATCTGTGGTTTTCTGAATTTTTGTGGTGAGGGATTGAATTCACTAAATAATGATAGGCATTTGAAGGGTAACACAAAATTATTTATTCTAGCAATTTTCTAAGTTTATTAGATCAATATTTGAAATTTGTCCCCCTATTTTGGGGGCTGTATTCCCTCATTATTGCCTTTGTCCAGTTTTTTTTTGTGCTAAGAGGTTGAGCGATATGGTGAGAACTGAATTAATTAATTGATAGCCATTTACATTTCAGTCTTCCAATCTTTCAGGAAACTGATGATTTGACATAGTGGTATGTTGCTGTGACTATAGTGCAGAGGGTCCTGGGTTCAAGTCTTTGCAGTGAAATGCATGGTGGTAACACAGCATTTTATTCTAACAACTTTCCAAGATTATACAAGCAATGTTTAAAATGTGTCCCTGGTTTTTGGGCTTTTCTCTCCCACCCCAATAAATTTGGGTTTTTTTCAGATTTCTTGTGCTGCAAAGTTGAGAGATACAGTTGAGTGTCGAGTGGACTTTACAAGGAGCTAAGAGCTTCAGGGGAAGAGAAGTTTAGTGTGTTATGCTGAGTCTGCATGCATAGTTAAAAGCATAATAGGTTAAATACTTGCTTTTGATGCAGAAGGCTGTAAGTTCTACTCCCACAGTATGTAAATGCATTGCTGATACTGTACTGTGTTGTACTTTTAAATGGGGTGGATGCTACAGTCCTGAGAATGTCCTCTATGGTGGCAATAACTACTAACTATGAACCTGTTATCAGTTTGCCATCCATTCCCTATTGCAATATTACTAGCTTATCATTTTTTTAATGTAACATAGGCAATTTATTCCTCAAGGGCAACAGGCACTTTATTTGTAGATGAAACAATGACATATAAAGTTGTTTGCTAGCAGCAACCTCTTCTTTAGTTACAGATCTCTTTAATGTGGAATTATTTAGATGACTCTTACTTCTGCAGAGATTGTGCATATTTCCTAATAATGGTTGATTGTCGAAGTTTGAGTAGACTTTTTATGATGGAAATGTTCGAAAATGGGCAGTTTTATCATTATTGGTGCATGCATTTTGTTTCATTGTTTACTGGAAAAATGTTCAAAACAATAAATTTAAAACACCCTCTAACAACTGTACTGTATTATACAAGGAATATAATGTAATACAATCAGAAAGGTGTATCAAAGAACATGTTTGTTTCATGTACAAGGGGCCTACAATTTGAAAACAGCTCAAAGATAATCGTTATCTGCCACTGGCCAGATGTATTTTCTTTGAATATGTGTTTTAATGCTGTTTTAATGAATGTGATTTTCAAGGGCAAAGAAGTTTTAATGCTAAGTCTATTTTCATTGTGAGACTGCATTGCTTTGTTTAGCAGATGTCATTAGTGTTTGTGCTGTAAAATGTAAAATAAAACTTTTAAATAAAATCTAAATCATCGTAGATGCAAAGCAGTATGCACATTACAGTGTTTATGGTAAATGGGGTAAAATAGCCAAGTAATGGGACATTGGAATGGCTGCAGGGGGAGGCTGTATATGGGGAGGCCCCATTCAACCATGATTTTGTGAGAGGGGAAGGGTGACAAACTCAAAGACAGCCCTGGGCAGCACACACACTACAGCTAAGCCATTGATCAGTAGGCCATGAAGAATGACTTTTAGAGGTCCTAGCAAACTATAATATTCTTTTGCTAAGTTTAGAATATTGGCTACCATTAAATGCCCTACTCTTACCATAAAACCCACATACTGCAAGTCACCGAAAATAAAATCCTAAGGTTCATCATCTTCTCCCTTCCCAGTGAACATATATCATTGCTACACATTTAAAGGAAAACGGTTACCATTTACTACAGGGTCTGGGTGTCTGAGGCCATATTTTGTTTGTCTGTTCTTCAGTTTGCATTTGAAAGTTGATATCCCATAATTCCAACACAGTAGGTGGGGTTACATAATTATTTATGCAAATTTTATGTTAACCAGCATACAGATTTGTACCTATTGTTCATGGGCCTTTGTCCAGATTTTTGATGTTTCCATGTTAAGAGGTATGGTTGTAAATAAAGCATATTCAAACAATAAATTGTAACCTTTTTCTTCACAACGTATCTCCGTTGTAAAACTTCTTCCTGTCTGGCCCTTTTAGAGTGAAACTTTTCTTATGTTTTTATTATTTAAGATAACAATTGTATACATATATACTGGTGGTATAAACTAGCAAGTCTTGTTTAGTAAGATGCTTTTCTTGTATACAGCATCTATCAACTTTAGAGTCCATTAAACTAAAAAAATGTCTCTTTTGGAATGCTTTAAACAACTAACACTAGGAAATGATAGACACACTGTTTTCCCTTCATAATTTCATAGTATTAATGATTAAAGTATTTTCATTGCATTATGTTATGGAAATTATTATTTCTGAGCAAAAATAAAAATAATGCTTTGGCTCAGCTGAGTCACATGAGGCATCTTGTGAAATACAATCTAGACTTATACACAGGCTACACTGGTTAGATCACAATTTATGAAGGAACCCCTACACAGGAAAACCTCCTACACATATTACTAGTTGTATACATTTGAAAGAAAATTATACTTAATAGTCTTTCTTTCTTAAGGCTGAAATAGTAAGTGAGGTATCCTCATTTAAAATATTATTGCCTATAAAGTCTAATGCATAATATAAATTGTTCAGTATTTCATTTCTTATCAGTTCATTATACACATAACTATTTTCACACATTAGTATATTACAAATTACTGCAAATTCATCTGTAAAAAATGCTTGATATTTTGGCACCTACATATTACCTATAATTTTCATTTCAAAGTGCTACACTTGAAATGAAAATAAAGAATATTAGTTTCTCATTATTACAACTTCTTTAAAAGTTTTTCATTCTTTAAGATATTTACTTAGGAATATTGCAATATGCATGTATGAAGAGAAATTAAATGTCCTTTGAAACTGTATATTAGAAGAAGAAAGTAAATGTTTTTTGAATAAGCACATTAGTGGGCAATATTTAATTCATCTGCTATTTGCATTCTTCTTTCATCTCTGGCATTACCCATAGCCTTAACTTAAAATAAAAGGAATTAATTTAGTAGTAAAGTTAGGTGACACCTTACACAAGTACATTTATCAATTACTTTAAGTATCTTGTTGGTTATATGAGCATACAGTCCTTGATAATCTGACATGGAAGTTAACATTCAAACTGTATAATTTATAAAGAAAAAAAAGAAAGAAGAAGGTCTGGAAAGACATCTTTAGCAGGATTTATTCTGTTCAATGAACACTATTATAATACGGATGTTGTTAACTTAAAAGTGCCCCAATGAAAACATTAACTCTACTCAAGAGAAGCTGTGGAGTGCAGTCATAGTTCTGGCAGTTTTTAATGGATGAGGACACCTTTCTGATGAAGTTAAGCACCAATTAGTGGCTCCCATTGAATAAATAATAGAACTATTCTTAGGTGGCTTGTTTTGTCTGATTTTCAGAAAACCTCTTCTTCACAATGATTGCTATCTTGGGAAATGCTTAGAATTATAATATATCACAATAAACTGTAAAAAAAAATAATTCCACAGCAAGTACTCTAATACATTGAGGTGTTGTCATCACTCTCTTTTCATCTGACCAAAGGCTATGAAAATAATGTATGCCATTATCTATAAAATCAACAAAATGGATACCAGTATGGATGTCATGTAACCAAAGTATCTGAAAAAATGAAAGGTGACAAAATGCAGAAAACAAAAACACTAAAAACTTTATTTGCCAAGTAATTGAAATATATGAGATGTTGGAAGTCACACAACCTTTACTGATAAAGAGAAAATATTCTAAAATCCAAGTACTACAGATATTTTGCACATAAAATAAAATCACTGATAGTGAATAACATGCTCAAAAAAGGAGGTGAAAGTCTTAGAGTGTGAAGCTTGTATGAAGCCACTTAAAATAAGGTTTTGTGATTCAAAGTTACCTAATCAAGATAGATTAGAAATGAAGCATTTATTTGTTAAAGTGTAGTTATTTAAGTCAGCCATGAACTGATCTCTTAATAAATGGTGCAAATCATGAAGCTGCTGACTTTCTAATAGTTGTGCAACTATCTAGGTAATATGTCTAACAGATATGTTGGGTTAAAAGTTCCTTACATGAAAATGCAGGGGTGTAGTGTCCTGCAAAAATACTGACTCCTTTTTATATATTGTCGTGTGTAATTTATGTATTTACTTTTTACTATGGATTCCAGTTTGTTGTCTTCATATGGGGAAATATTTATATATTGTCTTTCAGTTTTCATCTTTGCATTTGGAGGAGTCATTGCTACAGACTTCATTGTTGTTTTTGTCTTACATACAATAAAAGACAATACTAAAGTTGACATTTAAGCCATCTCATTTGACATAAAGGGACTAAGCCCTATAGTCCAGGTGACTTGGGTTTAATTAGTGGCATGGACATCTGTTGGAGGTGCCATTAGAATGATAGCCATACCTACTCTATAATAGGCAGGGGCAGACCAAGGCTATCCAATGTTAAAATCACTTGGAAGAGAACAGCAACATACGGATGGCCCTAGGACAGGTATTTGGCTGCTAAGTCACATCTGTGGTAGCTATCATCATGGATGAAGTACAACATGCACTAGCACTGAAGAAAAGCATAGGGGTCCCTGATGTGAAGGGGATCACATGCCCCCTCTCCCAAGCAAAAAGAAGGCTTAGAGCTTATATAGTATGCCTTCATTACCAGGATGTTAGCAACAGCATGAACCATTTCCATCTGTGACTGGATGACTGCCCTTTGGATGGCACTCAATCCTCATGCTGGAATATCTAGTAATGGTGAATAAATGAGCTCAATTCTGATTAGTAGAGGCTTGACTGATGACAGACATGGGTCAAAAAATACATAAATGAATTGCTATTTAAATCTGGGATGGTTTAGCTTGTAATCAACTTTATGAAAATTTCTTTTACACACTTTTAAACACTGAAACATAAAAGAGTTATGGGTTGTATACAGACATATATGTATGTGTATATAAATATATATATATATATATATATATATATATATATATATATATATATATATATATATATATATAAATAACCCAGAAACTACCCATGCTCTGGAATAGACTTCGCATACATGTCAAGCAGAGCACCTCACTGGCCGTCTTCAAGAGAAATCCTGGTAAGTGGATGGGAAATAGAAAGTTCACCCCGGGGATCACTTCAGTGGCTCTACTCGAAAGAGGCACTGAGAACTAGCATCAGGCGGCATAATGCGAGGGCACTTCTATGGGCTAGGCTTGTAAAGGCTCCAGGGTCATTAGCCTAGTACACACCTATGAACCTATATATAGATACAGATACAGATAATATGGGTCTACTTCAGAGGATCGAAATTTCAGAACATCGAACCTCTGATCATCAAAGACCAGAGGACTGAAATTCTGAAATATTGAACTTTACAAAAAAACCCCTAAAATGTTGCAAAACTTCTTCTTTCACATTTTTGCAGGGAGGCAAGCCCCCCTGCACCCCCCACAGTCTGTTACTTAAATATACCAACTCTGAGATCACACTACAGTGAAGAGAATGGTAAAGTTCCCATTCCGCACTGTATGGCAATCAGGTTCGATATTTCAAAACTTCAATCATCTGGACTTCACAGACCAGTGATTAGATGTTTTGAAATTTCGATATTGTGAAGGGGACCTATAGATATAGACAGATAGATATACACACATATACACTCATACACTCTCTCTCTCTCTCTCTATAACTATATATATATATATATATATATATATATATATATATATATATTTATATATGGGTCCACTTCAAAATACTGACTTTCAAAATACCTGAACTCAAAATACTGAGACCAAAATCTCTAAAGCTTAAAATACTGAAAACTCAAAATACTGAAACTCAAAATATCGAAAAAAAAAAAACGCAGTACAGCAACACAACTATATTGCAGCAGAACTACATACAGAAACATATTATTCTTCTGCAAGTATAGGCAGGGGCAAGCCCACCCTTCACCCCCCCATGTGGGGGGCTGCACCCCCACACCCCCGACTACTTAAATATATCAACTCCAACATTGCACTTCACTACGCTAAAGTGCAATCTTGGAGTTGATTTATTTAAGTAGCGGGGGTGTAGGGATGCAGACCCCCACTGGGGGTGCACGGGGGCTTGCCCCCCTGCTTATACTTGGAGAAGAGTAATATGGTTTGTGTTTTATTTGTTTCAGTATGTACTTGAGCTGGAATATAATAAGTCTTGGTATCCTGTGTGTTTTCAGTATTCTGAGTTTTCAGTATTTTGAGCTTTAGAGATTTTTGTCTCAGTATTCTGAGTTTAGGTATTTTGAAAGTCAGTACTTTGAAGTAGACCCATATATATCTATCTATATATATATATATATATATATATATATATATATATATATACACACATATATGGGAAATTCACCCCAGGGATCACGTCAGTCGCCCTGCTAGACAGGGGTTCAGGGAAGTAAATAGTGTGGGAAGAAAATGTCAGGGAGTTGTTAAGGCTAGGCTTGTATAGGCCCTAGGGCCGATAGCCTAGTACCAACCTATGAACCTATATATATATATATATATATATATATATATATATATATATATATATATATATATATATATTCACACACACACACACACACACACACACACACACACACACACACACACACACACACACACACACATACATGTGTGTTACATTCAAGTGATCTATCACTTTATCTAATCACAAGTGGTCAAAAAGTGCTGTAATGATATATTACAGTATATTTTACTCGTTAGAACACTGATAATAAGGAAATTTTATGTTTTTTGATCACTTATGAATTTGTAAGTTGTATTGCAGTTTGCTTAATCACAGTGTGTTGGATTGTGCTGGTGGTGCACTTCCAGTGTTTTTCTCCTTCTTCTATTATTGTAGTGAAACTGTGGAGTTATATATAATTTAGAGGGAAAGATGGAGGCAACCCCCTCCCTACATGGGGGATTCAGGTGGGCTTTCCCCCTGCAAAAACATTTGTTAATGTTTTTTGGTTATGCTGTGTTAGATGAAGTGTATTTAGATCAGTTATCTTTAGATATTTTCTGTCTAGATCATATGGCTATATATATATATATATATATATATATATATATATATATATATATATATAAAATACACACATACACACACACACACACACACACACACACACACACAGTGAATGTGTGTGTGTGTGTGTGTGTGTGTGTGTGTGTGTGTGTGTGTGTGTGTTTGTGGATTGTCATTTTGTTGACCACAGATGATTGGCAAAACAGCAGATCAGCATGCCAGTACAAACTCACTTGTACAGTGGTGAGGGATTATATCATTTCCCTGCTATTGTGCAGTCTTGGAGTTGGGATTCATAATTAGCCGTGGGGATGTCGAGATCGATAATTTTCTGTCAATGATATGTAAGTCTATCTAATGTTCATTAGGTCAACTTGCATATATCCATATATATAGTTAGACAGTTACAAGTTTAATTACTTTTAGTTTGTTTATCTGAGCTAGAGCACCGATCTGTATGGACGTTTTATGACTCAGCCAGAAAGCACCATCTGTTTAAGTGGTTTGCTGTAAGACACACAGTAGACAAATGGAAGAGAAAGAAATGCTAGTCAAAAGTGGTACTGGTGCAATTTAACAATGACCCAAAATTAGCTTCGTAAGGTCAGGGATGAAGTGTCTGCCTTGAAGGGTGAGCTTACAAGGCTACTAGAACTTTTCAGCCAGAAAAAAGTGGTTGGTGCAGCTACACAGTTTAATTTGGCTTCTCTGGTCGGCAGGAGTCCTAAGGAAGTGTCGGTGAAGTCATCCCCACGCTCAGGTACTATCGAGAGACATGGTGCAGGAAGGATGGCAACAGGGGACGTTTTCTTTGGTTTAAGTCCTGAAAAACGGTTTACACAGCTTAACCAAGCACCGGTACCTCAGGAATTTGGGAGTGTTACCAACGGAGGTTCGCAGGGCACAAATAAAAAACTGGTTGACGCAAAATGTACTGTGAATCAAGGCGACTTTTCTGGAGGTCGCAACATTACAAAAGTAGATATTTCTGGTCACAATAATGTACACTTTAGTGACTCTATTACTCAAAACAATGGAACTGTTTCTTTTAATGATGTTATGGTTAAAAATTTTAGTTTTAACTGTGTTTCTGGTGTGGACAGTGGTGCAGATGTGTTCAGTAAAGGTGACAACTCGCCCACTCTAAAAGAAATTATGTATATGTTTGAAAAAAAGTTATTCAAAATGAAATGTTTGCAATTGGACAACGGTTATTTGAAATGTGTAGACGTGAAGGTGGTCCCACAGGGGTTGGATTAATTAAATACCCTTTTGGTATTATGTATAATGATTCCATAGTGAAAGATTTTCAAACATTCTTTAATGAATGTGGGTTTTGACTCATTAATAGACTGATTAGTTACAATGAGTCTGCTTTAGTGGCATTGAAAAGTCAAGTGGAAAAATTGAACAGAGATATTGTAAAAGATTTATTGTTCAGTGAATATGATCACTTATATAAGAAAATATTAAGTAGAGTAAATAGGAGGGTGGATATTATATTTTCTAGAAAACAAAAAAAGTTTGTAAGGGATAAACAATAAGCAATACGCAGAATGTACAGCATACCCATGGCCTTACAAAAGTGAATATAATTATGGAAAGAATTATAAAAATAATAATGGTAATACCAATATAGGTGGAGGTGTTGTTAGACAAGAAAGAGAAGATGGTTTAGTCCATAGTTCATCAAGAGGGTTGGATGAACTGGATTAATTCCCAGAACAAAATGCACATTTTTTAGGAGTGAGAAGATCGGAGAGGTTAGCAAGCAAAACCAGAAACAACACAGATTTGGGTTACTCCCCCACACATCAAGAGTGTCATCAGGGATGGAAGAAAGTGGGGAAAAGAGGGAAATAACCATAGTACCTAATACTGATGGTAAAGTCCATCAATATAAAGGCTTCAAAATTTTTTATTACACTAATTTACATCTGGAAAAGGAACACTTTAACCTTTTTTCAAAAGGTTTTAAATTCGTTACAACTAGACATGGGGATATAGCCAACACACTAATAAATTTGAAATTGTACCTGAGGAAATTAAATTTAGAAATGATGTTTAAGGACAGAAATAAGGATGAAACAAGAGTTAGAAAGGGTCCTTGCAGAAAGAGTGTATTTAATCCCCCCTTACACTCAGTTCTTTTGATGTTCGAAAAACAGGTGACTGAGGAATTGTATGAGTCTTATAATAACAGCAAAAACAGCAGTGAAGGGCACAATCTAAACAAGAAGGAAAAATGGCTGTTGGAACAAATGAAAAGAAAAACTGATATACATATTATGAAGCCTGATAAGAGGGGCAGCATAGTTATTTATGGGTCAGAAGAATACAATGACGTTATAACTAACATTTTGTTAGACACTAATACATATTCATCAGTTTCTAGAAATGAAATAATGATAGCCTATGGTAAGATTGACTCTTTATTGGAAGAGTATTTGATTGAGAGTAGGACTGATGAAAAAACATATAATTTCTTAAAGCAAATTCATCCCATACTTTTTCGGTATACCTAAAACCCCCCTTTCAGACTCATAGTGTCAGCCAAAAATTCTAAAACACATCCTTTAGCAGTATATGTGGACCACCTTACTAAAGAAATCCCATTGAAGACGGACCATCTCATTAAGGATTCATGGGATGTTTTAGGGAAGCTTACACAGGAATTATGGAAGGAAAATTTGTGTATCCTTACAATAGATGTAAAAGATCTAGTCACCACTATACCTAGAGAGGAGGAGTACCAAATGTTTAGTGAAAGTGTGCATAAATATTCTACATTACCGAAGGATCAAATTCAATTAATTCTAGAGTTAATGGAAGTAGTATTAGACTACAATTTTGTAGGATTTCAGGGTGAATATTATCGACAAACCAGTGGTGTTGCAATGGGTGTGGCATGTGCTCCCATATATGCCAATTTGGTTATGTTGGGATGGGAGCAGTGCCCCGTATTTAATGGTCCCTTTCACAAATTTATAAGACCGTACATAAGGTTTCTGGACAATATTTTTGTCCTGTGGGATGGAAATAAAGAATTAATGGATTCCTTTATGGAATATTTAAATAAGAGTACTATGTACTATAATTTTACACATGAATGAAATAGTAAAAGTATTATTTTTTTAGACACTACCATCATTTCAACACCACAGGGTTTCCAGTCAAAAATATACAGGAAAGAGACATGGTGTAACACGTACTTACATTTTACTAGTAACCACCCCATAGCTCAAAAACTTAGCCTTGTTAAAGGACAGGCAGTCCAAATTGCAGGGATGACCTCAGAGAAAGAAGAGTTACACAAGGAATTGAACAATTTAAGTAATATGTTCATGGAAAGGGGTTACCCTGAAGAGAAGGTTGATAAGGTAATAGATGAAGTAACAAGGGGTTGGGGTATTAGATACAAGCCTCTGTTGGGTGTTCCTAATGGTTTTCAGGACAAGAACAGGGAAGATAATTATAATAATAAAAATAAGAAATTTCAAAAAGCATGTATAACAGAATTTAATGGATTCACAGGAACATTTATGGACATCATTAGAAAAAAACTGGAGTATGTTGAAAATAAAAAAGGAATTGTTTGAAGTGGTGGGACTTGAACTTACTTTTACATATAGGACTGGGATGAATTTTAAGAGTTTTTGAACAGATACACAAGGTAAATTCTGGTGTTAGGAGGATGACCACTATGTGTGGTCATTGTAAACAATGTGCAAATATTTATAAGGAAAATAGTATTTTATTGCAAAATGGTATACACAGCAGAGTAAAATACTGCAGGGGGAATTGCAATACAAAAATGATAGTGTACTTGGCAACCTGCACAGAGTGCCCAGCATTTTATGTTGGAAAAACGTAAAGGGCTTTGAAGGATAGAATGTTTGAACATTCATATGATATTAAAAATAAAAAGGAGGTCAGTGCACTTTATAAACATTCTTTGACATGTGTTGGTTTTAAAGGTTTTAAATTTGGTATAATTGACACGGTTGGAATAAATAATAGAGGGGGTGATGTCAAGAACTTGCTGTTAAATAAAGAACTGAAATGGCAGCCTAGGTTGAGATCTAATTTCCCCCCAGGTTTGAATGAATACATTACCATTAAACCAGTATTATTGGCAAAAGCAGTAGAAGTGTAGTTATCATATGTAGGTTATAGTAGTTTAATTTTATTTTATTTCATTCATTAATTTTTGTTTAAAGTTTGGACAGTATTGAACATTTTAACAACAAATTTTAAATTATTTCTATGTATAGATGTGGAATAAGTAATTAGTATTGAGTCCTGTACTGAAGTTGACAAGGGACTATTTTACTTTAAAACACTAACTGGATTTTAATTGCAATGAAGGCACATGGTATAAAATGACTGAGTCTACAGTTTTGTAGTTATCTGATGAAGTCTTGACTATCAAGATGAAAGCGCTTATATTGTGCTTAAGAATAAATTATTTGGCACCTGCTTGTGGTTTTGGACTTCTGCTGTGATTTTTTCCAGTTCATATAATTATATACTGCTGTTCCAGTAAGACACACAGTAGACAAATGGAAGAGAAAGAAATGCTAGTCAAAAATGGTACTGGTGCAGTGATTAAGCAAAAGTGGAAACCAATAACATATCATTTATGAACATTTACTGGCTGAAAGAAAAGGCACTCAGATGGAAAAGAAACTGCATGCAATTATGAGAATTCATCAGTATATATATATATATATATATATATATATATATATATACATACATACGCGCGCGCACACACACAAATATATATATATATATATATATATATATATATATATATATATATATAGATATATAGAATAAACATTTGTTCTGACATCACTCATACTCCATTATAACACACATTCATGAAGGATTTTGCATAGGGCACTAACAAATTTGCAAAGACTACTGTTACAAAGATAACATGAAAATAAATTATAAGCTAAGAATTCAGATGCAAAAGCAAATATGGTAAACCATTAATTATAGGATCAGAAATAGAATCTGCTTGGAGAAGAACTGAAAATGAATTGGGTTGTATCACAATAATCTTTACAGTAAAGAGGTTTTAAGAGGTTTTGAAGCTGCCATGAGGAAGATCAGTAGTTACAAGGGTGCAGACTCTGAGCCCCTGAGGCCCTCTCAAACTGCATCCACTCACAGTAATGTTTCATAATAGGTGACTCTATTAGGCAGACAAACACTAACCTCATCAGAATAGAAAAGAATAGGGTGATAGTTCACTGTCTTTCCTGATCTAGAGTTCTTTGGTATCTGCATGACCTCAGGTGCTCTACCCAGAGAGACAAGTAGAGAGATATGACTGGGCTTGCTATGGATGCATCTGAGGCAGGAAAGACTCTGGTTTTGAGTGGTATTTTGCCTTCACTCAAAATGATGATAATTGGCTTTAATGATTGATTATGTAGATAGTGTCATTCTTAGGGGATCCAGTATGCCAGTTTGAGATAAAATAGGTGGAAAGCCTTCCAGATTTGCCAAGGATGGTTTGCACCTCTCTTAACATGGATTTCATATTCTTTGTAAGGCTTTACCTGTTCCCATCATGCCTTTTTTTAGCAGTCCATCAGCTGGATATTCCAACCTAGTAAATTCTAATTCAGAACACATTAAAGTGACTCTACTGAACCAGAAGCCATCTTATAATTTGACACGCGTAGTTACAGAAACATGATTTCAAAGCACTCCCTCTATTCCTAGGTTAACTGCCTATCATTATTTCAGACCTACAGACAGTTGCAAGAGAACAACAATATTTATCAAGGATATCATCTCAATATTGATCCCTCAAGACACCAAATTTGGACTCTAAGATGTCCAAGTAACATTAAAGAAAATTAAAACCCTTCATAACTAGTTATAGAACACCCTCTAGTTCCAGCCTTACTACAATAGCTATCTCAACATCTTAACTGAAATCCTCATTAAACCTAGTACCTTTCTATTGTAAGACTTCAGCTATGTCAATTGCCTGACTTATACTGTCAAAGCTTAGCACTTTCTTGACATAATAAATACTAACTGTCTTATACAGATAGGTAGAAAATCCTAATAGGGGCACACATACTCTTGATCTTGTCTTCACAAATATAGCAGCTTTTTGCACACCTCCATATGAATCATCTTTCCTTGTTAAATCAGACAATAAATTAGTGGTGTTTTTCATTAAAACAGATAGTACCTCTGCTGAAAAAGCTCCATGTTTAGTTGAAGATCTAAATAAATTCTACTGTAATCCTCCTCAAACAAATCTCATTGCTAAAGCCACCACCTATGCCTCTGATTTCCACTTTGACTTAAACAATTTATTTGACATTTGTTGACCAGGATAGTCTGCCTGGGCAAAAGCCCTTTTTCAGTGGAGGCCCGGGGAAAAAAGCTCCACATTAAACAAATACAATAAAGTTAACAAGATAAGGTAATGCACATTACAAATATTTAGCAGTACATCTGTTATTGGTAAATAGGAAAAGCCATGAAGGGGCTGTTTTAGGTTGTAAACAGGTCTGAGATAAGCTATTGCATTTAGTCTAAAGGAGGAGTAGATGGGGAAAATAAAGCCATGTATTAGGACAGACTGTGAGTAGTAGGCTACTTAGGATCTAATGAGTAGGAGTCTGGAGAGAAGTGAGTGACTGTCAAGTTATAGAGTTTGCTGGGTAGTTAAAATAAGATAAAATCTGAATAAAGGGAGGGAGTTGTGGAGAGGAGAGTCAAGTGAAAAGGAAGAAAGTAATGATGGAGTAGCAACAGAGGTGCGACAGTCATAGAGGCAAGGCCAGGTACTGTTTAGATGCTGTTTGAGCATTTTCTTGAATTCAGACATTGGTAATATTTCTGAGGGGCATAGGAAATTTGTACTATAGGATGGTGGGATAATAGCTATAAATATTCTGTCCTATTGATTTTTTAGGTTTGTGAATCTTGTAGTAGGCATTGGTCAGAGCTTCTAAGGGATCGAGAGGGGATGTAGAGGGAGATTAGTGAAGAGATACTAGGGCAGGAGGAGGGTTTGTTCCGAATAGAGTGGATCATACGAAGTTGAGTCAATAGGAGTTGGTTAGGAAACTCGGGTCTATATCACCAAATCTAAAAGTCATGTAATCAAATTGTATTTCACATCGAACTGCCATTCATCGAGGTGTTTATAGTAAGACTGCAGTACAGTGAAGATCAGAAAATTTGCCCTTTCCTCACTGTAGTGCGATCTCAGAGTTGGTATACATAATTAGTGAAGGGTGTGGGGGTTGCAGCCCCCACCCACAAGAGTGATCTCGATAAACGGCATTTTCAATGTTATTGCCATTTGATTACATGACTTTTCGATTTGGTAATATAGACCCAGAAACTCAAAGCAGCTAAGTGTCCTTAGAGTATGGCAGTGATGAGATTTAGAAGGCAAACCAGCAGCAAATCCAGCTATTTTGTTGTAGGCAGTTTCTAATTTGGAGAGTAGTGAAGACTGTAACTTAGTAAGAATTTGTGACCCATAGAGAAGATTGGGGAGGACGTACGTTTGAGTGAGTGAGATTCTAGAGACTGGGGTGAGGAACCCTTTGTTTCTATATAGAAGGCCAAGCTTTTGATGGGTAGTCTTAATACAGTGATGTACACAGAGGTCAAATTTGAGTTGGTGATCTACGATCATACCAAGAAGCTTTGTGTGAGTTTCATGGGTGATGACTGTGTTATTAAATGAAGAGATAGTAAATGATGATTTGAATTGGTGGAGGGATTTATGGAGGAAAAGGAGGAGTTTTGACTTTTGGGGGATGAGTATAAGCGGTTGTTAGTAAGCCAGGATTCAGTGAGGCTAAAGGATTTTTGGGTGAGGTGAGCAGGTCAGTAGGGTTGCCAGCAATGGAGAAGATAGTGGAATCATCTGTGTTCTGTATAAGGGAGGATTGGGGACAGCACAGGATTGGTGTAGTTGGTTGGTGAAGATGTTAAAAAGAAGGGGACCTAGAACTCAGCCTTGAGGGACACTCATTTTGATGGTGGAGATAGGTTGAAAGAGCTGAGAGCCATTTGACAGAATGCTTCCTGTCAGTGAGATAGCTGTTGAACCAAGAGATAGTTGCATTGGATAGGTTGAGTTGGGACAGTTTGGAGAGGAAAATGGGGTGGTAGATAGTGTCAAAATCTTTAGAGAGATCTAAAACAAGACAGGACACAAGTTTATTGTTACCTCTGACAAGGCAGATGGAGTTAGTAAAGGAGATAAGAGCTGTAGTGGTACTATGGTGGGGGCAGAAACCATGCTGGGTAGGAGTGATCAGGTTTCCTTGAGTGAGGTAGGCTAAGAATTGTTTTTAAACACAGTGTTCAAGCATTTTGGAGAGGGGAGAGAGTATGGCTTCAGGATGATAATTAGAGAGTTCTATGGAATTTCCTCCTTTGTGATTTGGTATTGTGTAGATTTTTTCCAGATAGAAGGGACAGTGGATCCTGTGATGAAGTGATTTATGAGGATGAAGACTAGATATGCTATAGATTTGGCAGCAACCTTTAGGAAGACAGATGGCAATTTATCAGCTGATGGGGGATATTGTTCTAGTTTAAGGAGAAGGTTTTTAATGTAACTGGTAGAAATTGGTTTTATTGAGAAGGGGTGTTGTGTAGATGAGGGCAGGTGCACCAATAAGGCAGCCCTATCAACCCAAATATGAGAAAATTAAGATCAAACTCCTATGGTGGAATATCAGTATAAATAAAATGTTTTAACAAGAGAAAGAAATTACTTAATGTTTATAAGAGATCTCATTGTGACCATTTTAATAGCACACTTAAACAAACTAATAAAGAAATAAAGGGTACTAATAGGAAGCTCAAAGCTGAATAAAGAATTAAAATATCTGCTGAAACCAAAGAATAACTACAAATCTTAAACTATGTCATAGATTTAAGAACTAATATCCATCAATATTCCTAGCTAGCACACAATAATAATAATAATAATAATAATAATAGTACTATAATCCAAAGAAATTAACTAATATTTAGCTGCCTTACTGAGTGCAGGTTTTAATCCACCCACAGTTATAGCTATTCCACAAATTCCACAGTCCCAGCCACCTGCTATAATTACAGTGCAGCAAGCCACCTTAGCCTTCTCAAAAGCTAAAAACACCAAAATCAGTGGCCATAATACCATATCAGGTTACCTGATAATCAGGAGCAAATCTGACCTATCAAAACTCCTGCATATCCTCTTTCCACTGGGTACATTTGTAAAGCCTAAAAAACAGCCATTAAAATGCTGTTACACAAGGGTGGCTCAATCATGGCAACTACTAACCCATAAGCGTCAGTAGCTTCATATGTAAAGCTGAAGAACATATTATCTCAGACCTCATTAATCTCGACATTGAAAATATTTTAACCCTAGGCATTCAAGAATGATTTGAACTATTGGACGGAGAATAGGATATTCATCCCTGGCTTGGCTCTAATGGACACAGGCAGCCAGTAAATAGTTCATATCCCAGGCCTCTTTTTGTACATGTTTCATCTCCCAAGCCCCTGCTTACACTAATCAAGGGAACCAGAAGTCAGAGATCCCACCCAGTTCAGGTTTGTGAAAGGCAGATCATGCCTCCTGAACCTGATCAACTTCTTTGAGGCAGTCACCAAAGCCGTGGATGAGGGTAAGGTGGTTCACACAGCCTATCTTGACCTCGCCAAGGCTTTCAACACCATCCCCCATTCTGGAATTATAGCTAAACTCACTAAACGAGGTATAAATCCCTACATCACAAGATGGGTTGCCAACTGGCTCACTAACAGAACCCACACTGTAAAAGTTGCAGACTCCATATCTGAACTCAAGTCAGTGTCGAGTGGAGTGCCACAGGGTTCCATCCTGGGACCTCTCCTGTTTGGTATCTACTTCTCTGAAGTACAGGCTAACACAGAAGGCCTCTGACTGATGAAGTTCGCAGATGACTGCAAACTAGGAGCCATAGTCAAGTCCCCAAATGATGTGGACATCCTACAGAAGGGCCTCACTGAGACAGATGCCTGGTGTCAGAGCCATGGCCTCAAGCTCAATGCCAAAACGTGCAGTGTCATCCCCTTTGGTAAAAACTCTGTACCCATGAACTACCACATAGGCAGCAATCTACTTAACACCGAATGCGTGATAAGAGACCTTGGGACCCAGGTGGACAGCAGTCTCTCCTTTGATAGTCACATCGCCACAGTAGTCAGGAAGTCCTTCTATGTGGCACACCTCATCATAAAAGGGTTCTCATCCAGGAAAAAATAGGTCATTGTTCCCCTCTACTCGTCACTCATTAGACCCATTATAGAGTACAACGCCGCTTTTGGAATGTACCTCACAAGACATCTGCAGCAGCTGGAAAGGACACAGAAGTACTTCACAAAGAGGATTACTGGCCTCAAACAAATGCCCTACATTGACCGCCTCAAAAAACTCCAGCTTTACTCCGTAGCATATCGCTTACTCTGAGGTGATCTCTGCCTAACATATAAAGCTGTGTCAAACCTAGAGCTGTTGGACATGCTACACCTAAAGAAATCCCAATCCCTCCAAGCTACACGCTCTAGAGACCTAAACCTTGTCACCACAATAAACAGGACAAACTGGAGGTATAGATTCCTGTCCCAGAGACTTCCTATACTCTGGAACAAGCTACCCATCTATGTCAAGCAAAGTTCTTCATTAGCACTCTTCAAGAAAAATCTTGATGAGTGGATGGGAAATAGGAAATACACCCCGGGGGTCCCTTCTGTGTCTCTGCTGGACAGTGGCACAGGAAAATAACTTTCTTGGGTGGCGTAAGCTATGGTACCTTGCTGGCTAGGCTTACGTAGACCCTTGGGCCGATAGCCTTGTACCTACCTATGAACCTATGGGATGCATGGTTAGGCTTAAAAAGACCCTTGTGATTGTTAGCCCAGTATACATTTATGAACCTATGAACCTGTGAATGCTCATCAGTTCAGCTTTGTCAAAGATCACTTAAACCTCATTAATTTATTTGAAAAAACAAAAACACTAGTTTGGAAAGCCTTCTATCCAAAGGTATCTCCTATAGATCCGAGGATGTCTTGGCTCCTCCTTACACATCTCTCATCAGACCCATTTATTGACTATAATGCCCTTTCTTGCATTTATTTGTCCAAACATGTCACTCAGCTTGAGTGAACTTAGAGATCCCTAACCAAAATATCATTGGGCTCAATAAGCTTAGTTATCTGGTCAAACGATCAGCCCTCTCTCTGCTCTCAGTCCCTTATAAACTCTTCTACTGTGATCTGCACCAATCCTTTTCATACAAGACCCAACCTTCCTTGACATCCTATTCCTTCATAAAATAAATGGTTCCTCAGATACTCTGTTAAAGGAACTAAACTTTCATCAACAGATGAATACAAAAAAACAAAAAGCAATCTGCAAAGTTATGGAGATGAATCATATATGAACTGTAGCTTATATATATAATAACAGAGCAGAGCAAAATTATGCATGTCAAACAGAGTAGCATCCTTACTACTTTCAAGGTAAACCCAGATAATCAGGCTGGCAGCCTCCCTTGGTCTAACTTGTTCTGCCCACGTGGAGGTTGGAGGGAAGTTATGAATATTGTTTATTGGCTAGGCTGGTAATGGTCTGGACTGTTTGCCTATACTTACCTTTATAGCTACCTACAAACTAAGGACATAGAAATAGTAAAGATACTTTCCACAAAGGATTGGGCAGAAGAAAAAAGCGACACTAACAAAGTAATTCAGAATTCTATCATCTTCACCATCATTATTATCAAAACCCCTTTCTTTTTTCCATGTTTTTCTATAAGAGGTCGGGGTATTGTGTTAACCTTCACTAAACTCTCTGGATTCAGTGACACTCTATCTTCTTAACAGTCATACCTGATTGTCACAGGTCTTTCACACAATCCTTCCATATCTTGGGCTGTATGTCCTCATTTCCACTTTCTTCTTTCTATATCTCCCAAGTCATCCTTAGCAACTCACCTATTGCTTTCCTGCACATGTGCCAGAACACACACACACACACACACACACACACACACACACACACACACACACAGACATACACACAGAGACACACACACACACACACACACATTTGTGTGCAGAGCTCGTTGTAAATGGAGCCACCTATACTGAGCCAGAAGATATAGCAGACCTCATGGCTGATAAATTCAGCTCCAACTTTACTCCTCTCTCCCCTTCAACCTTCCTTCAGGAAATATCATCAAATACAACTCCCCCTACTATTAGTAGGAAACAGGTCCTTAATGCTCTCTCTAAGACCAAGAACACTGCATCAATGAGCCGAGACAATAGCCTAGGATGCCTTCTAAATTGCATGAAACATGACCTATCAGGGCCTCTGGAATTCCTATTTAACTGTAGCCTCCAAATAGGCTCCGTGCCTCATGAATGGAGAAAGGCAACAGTCAGCCCACTGCATAAAGGTGGGCCATCTACAGACCCTGGAAACTATAAACCCATAAGTCTCACTAGTCTTATATGTAAAGCCATGGGAAGAATTATCATGGAGATGATCAATAGAGATACAGTAAACCTCCAGACACTGACCAAACCCATTTTGGTTTTGTCAAGGGCAAATCATGCCTACTCAACCTAGTGGACTTCTTTGAGAAGGTCACCAAAGCAATGGATGAGGGCACAATCATTCACACTGCCTACCTTGACCTGGCCAAGGCATTTGACACAATACCCTACTTGGGCAGTGTTGACAAACGCAAGAGGATAGGTACAAACCCATATGTCACCCAGTGGATAGCCAACTGGCTCACAGACAGGACCCAGGAAGTTAGAATTGGAGAGTCCACCACTACAAAGAGGCCAGCCACAAGTGGAGTCCCTCATTGATCAGTGCTTAGACCGCTCCTTTTTGGCATTTACTTCTCAGAAGTCAAGGCTAATATCAGTGGTCTCTGGCTAACTAAATTTGCAGATGACTGGAAATTAGGAGCTGTCATTGAAACTCACACTGACACAAATGTATTCCAGAAGGGGTTGACACAGACGAACAACTGGTGTCAGAGTCATGGACTAAAACTAAATGCCAAGAAATGCATAACAGTATCCTTTGGGAAGTCATCCATCCCTGGTAACTATCACACTGACAACTCACCCCTTAGAGTTGACCCAGTAGTCAGGGACTTAAGGACACACACAGATAGTAATCTAGCCTTTGATCATCATGTGTCTACAGTGTTGAGGAAATCATTCTATGTTGCACAACTTATAAACAAAGGTATGGCATCTAAGTCCAAAGAAGTCATTGTTCCACTGTATCCGGCATTCATCAGACCCATCATTGAGTACAATGCCTCCTTTGGTATGTACCTAACCAGGCATATCCAACAAGTGGAACATCCACAGAGGTTCCTCACTAAGGGAATACAGGGCATAAGTAATATGTCCTATACAAACCACCTCAAGGCCCTATCCCTGTATTCTGTCTCCTACAGGCTTTTGAGGGGAGATCTATACCTGGCAAACAGGGTATTGTCAGACCCCACTCTGATGGACCTCCTGCATATCCACAAAACAAACAGTACCAGAATTACCGGTTCTAAAGACTTAAACCTTGCCTGTGATATAAATAGGCCCTGCTGGAGAGATAGGTATGTATCCCAGAGACTACCCCATCTATGGAACAGGCTCCCCATCTATGTGAAGCAGAGTTCCTCCTTAATCCAATTCAAGTGCAACTTGGACAATTGGATGGGAAACCAGAAATTCAACCCTGGTTTGGCACCTATGTCTCTGATGCAAACAGGTAATCTGTAAATGGTTCATCTCCCAAGCCCATGCTTACACTTATCAAGGGTATCAGAACTTGTCAGAAATTTGGGATGCATGCTAGGCTTAAAAAGGCCCTTGTGGTCATTAACCTAGTAAACAACTATGAACTGCTGAACCACAATCTGTTCCTTTTGGTATTGTCTGCAAATGAAGCTACTTTGGCTACTGCTCTGATTTTATCATGTCTTCATCTGTTCCGCAGTGTATCCAACCACTAATCTAAGGCACTTCATCACCATCACCACTAGATTCAACTTTTCGGACGTCACTGCCCAGGTTTCTGTACGATATAAAAGTACTGGTTGCACCACTGTTTTGTACACCATACATTTTTAGCTTCTTTGACATTCTTTTGTCTCACACTATCCCTGACACACTCTGCCAGTTGGCTATATGAATTCATCAACTCAAATGTGATGGAACAACTAGTCACCTCTCCTACAAGGGGAGATAATATACTTGATCTGATCATCACAAACATGGGGACAAAATGCTCAACACCAGAAGTATACCCCTCACTAGTGAGATCAGACCACAAACTAATGACCCTAGATATTCATATCCCACCTCGACCCCCAGCACAAAAGACCACAGTGAAAACTTCTCAAAAGCCGACTTTACACTCCTTAAGACCAAAATGGTATCCTTCAAGCCCTCTGGGCCAGTGGATACCACATCCCACACTGCTGAATCCTTCACAAATGCTTTCTATGGACATCTCCAAGAATGCATGGATCATGCAATCCCAAATAAAACCAAGACCCTTTCCACCAAAGGCAGGCGTCCTATCTGGTGGACCCCAGCCATAAACAAACTTTATAACAAGAGAAGGAAGCTACTACAAGACAGAGCAAACTGCCATAAAGGGAAGGCATCTCTGATCAGCACTAGCAAAAAACTACGTTCGCTCATAAAATCATCCAAGGCCAACTTCGAGAGAAAAATCGCTAAGGACACTAAAGATAACCACAAGGCCTTCTTCAGCTATGTTAGAAACCTGGGCGGAAACCCTCAGATATGCTCAGAGTTAGTTCATAATGGCAAGAAATACACTGAACCCACAAATATTGCCAACATACTGGCAGACAGGTTCAGTGAAAATTTCTCCCCTCCCTCACCCCCAAAAGAAGAAATATTTATCCCATATGAATGCAACCTCCCTGACATCTCAGATGTCCAGGTGAGAGCTGCTCTCAGCAAAGCTAAAAATACAGCATCAATGGGACCTGATGGTGTCCCGGGTTGCGTGCTACATGAACTCCTAGAGGAGCTAAACCCGCACATAAGAATGCTGTTTAATCTTAGCCTTACTACAGGATATGTATCTGAACACTGGCGTACAGCAACAGTGGTCCCACTCCACAAAGGAGGCACCTCTACAGACCCTGGAAACTACCGCCCCATAAGCTTAACCAGCCTGGTCTGTAAAGCTATGGAAAGGATCATTATGGAACTTATAAACAAAGACATCGGGGACCTACAGACAATTGACCCTACCCAGTTCGGCTTTGTAAAAGGCAGATCCTGCCTTTTGAACCTGGTGGACTTTTTTGAAACAGTCACTAGAGCCATCGATGAGGGCAAAGCAGTTCATACAGCCTACCTGGACCTGGCAAAAGCCTTTGACACAATATCCCACTCAGGCATCATAGACAAGCTCAACAGCTTAAATGTAAACCCGTATGTCATAAGATGGGTTGCAAACTGGCTAAAGGACAGAACCCACAAGGTCAGAATAGCTGGGGCTATGTCAGATTCTAAGCCAGTCACAAGTGGAGTCCCACAGGGGTCTGTCTTGGGACCCCTCTTGTTCGGCATTTATTTCTCAGATGTGCAGGCAAACATAGGGGGGTTGTGGCTGACAAAGTTCGCAGATGACTGCAAACTAGGCGCTATAGTCGATACACCAGCTGACACATGCATCCTTCAGAAGGGCCTTACAGAAACAGACGACTGGTGCCAGAGTCATGGCCTTAAACTAAATGCCAAAAAATGTATAGTCATCCCCTTTGGGAAAAACAAAGCACCCACAAATTACCACATAGGTGGTAATCCATTAAGTACGGAAAAAAAGTAATCAGAGACCTGGGGACCCAGGTTGACAGCGATCTCTCATTTGACACCCACGTCGCCAAAATGGTTAGAAAGACCTTCTACCTTGCCCACCTTATCATGAAGGGATTCACATCCAGATCAAAGGATGTCATTGTACCCCTATATTCCTCCCTTATCAGGCCTATGATTGAGTACAATGCCCCATTTGGTATGTACCTCACCCGGCACCTACAGCAGCTGGAGAGACCCCAAAAGTACCTCACCAAGAGGATCAAGGGTCTCCAACATATGTCATATGCTGCCGGACTAAAGAAGCTCCAGCTCTATTCAGTAGCATACCGCCTGCTCAGAGGTGATCTGTGCCTGACGTACAAGGCCATGTCCAATCTGGAATTAATGGACATGCTCCACCTCAAAAAATCCAAATCCATCACAGCCACGAGAGCTAAAGATATAAACCTCAGCACAAATATGAATAGGACATGCTGGAGGGACAGATTCATAACCCAGAGGCTTCCCACACTCTGGAACAGGATCCCAGTCCATGTTAGGCAGAGCATCTCACTGACTCTCTTCAAGAAAAATCTTGACGAGTGGATGGGTGATCGTAGGTTTACCCCGGGGGTCAACTCTGTGTCACTACTAGACAGAGGCACAGTAAACTAAATTTATTTTGTACACTTTTGTATCATTACATGGGGTGGCGAAAGCCACGTACACTATGGCTAGGCTTATAAATGCCCTAGGGCAGATAGCCTAGTACTATACTATGAAACTATGAAACTATAGCACCTCTGAGTCTATCCTCAGCCTCTCCATTCAGGTTTTCTTTCTCCTCAACTACCCCTCCCAGATACTCAAGGCTGTTTACCTGTTCCAATATTTTCCCTTCTATCTCAATTTCCAGCTTCTTGTGATTTTTTCCCCCTATGCTGTCCTGTCTGTATTCAGTTTCAGCCCATGTACTTTCAGTTTTGCATTCCTTCCATATTTCACTGAAATTCCTGATCAGTGTCTGCTAATTATGCCACATTGTCCGCATACAGCAGCTCTGTTAATCTGTCTACTCTGACTTGTTCACTAACGCAATCCATCATCAGTATCACCTGCAGTGGACACAGAGCTGAACCCTTTGGCACACCCACTACCACTGGTAACCCCTCTATAAGTCCAAATACTGTTCATACTTGGGTCACTGGGTCCTTGTACGTAGCCTGCACTACTACTACCAGTGTTTCCAGGACTTGACACCATCACAGGGCTGCACAAATCAGCTTTCTTGAGATGTTGTTGTATGCCTTATCCAAGTCTAGGAATGCAGAGTTTGATTCTTTCTCAACTCTAGCTTCCTCTCCACTATCTGTTTCACTACAAACATCAGGTCATTTGTGCTGTATCCAGATCTAAATCCAAACTGCTCATCTCTCATCTTACTTTCTACTGGTCTGTGTATTCATTTGTCAATCACCCTCTCCAGAACTTTCATGCAGTATGATAGGAGGTTCATAATTCTATATAGTCCACAGTTGTGAATGTCCTCTTTATTCTTGTACATGTGTTCCAAAATGCTTATTCTCCAGTCATCTGTAATGCACATTTCTCTCCATACCACTGTGAGTACCCTCAAAAGTTATTACTCCCCTAACTCACAATTCAGCCTTACATTTTATTTTTATTTTTTATTTATTTATTTAACATTTGTTTAACAGGAAAGTCTAATTGGGACAGACCCCATTTTCAGCAGAGGCCCATGCAGAAATGTTCTAGACACGTCTTTGGAATGTGGGAGGAAACCAGAGCACCCAGAGGAAATCCACACAAATGCAAACTCTGCACAGAAGGCACCCCAGCTGAGAATCAAACTGCAAAACCTCTTGCTGTGAGACGACAAGACTACATACTGGTCTCTTGTAAATGTAATTTACAGACGATATTATTTGCACATGACGATTACTGTTCTGGTTTGAGAGTTGTCAAATGTTAAGAAACAGCAAATAATGTATCATTTTGGTGAGGAATGCCAAACAGATAAAACAAGTAGCCAGAGCTGTGATGTGTGTAAACTGTATCAGAAATAAACCATGAAAACAGTGCAATTCCATGAAGACAATGCATTAAGCCTGTATGGCTTTATTCTAGTATCTAATGAAAACTTATTTAATGAGTGTTAACCAAAGTTTGCAGAAGTCATGAAGTTAGCCAATACTGGAAGTCAAGATGGAGTCAATGCATTGAAAGCTACATTTCCAAGACACAGCATTCCTGATGTCATGTCAAGCAAAGGCCTGCAGCATGCAACTGTAGAATTTCAGACGTTTGCATTGAAAGGGTATTTCAGCATACAACTTTCAGTTTCAGTTATATACATGGTCAAATTAAAAGAAAATAGCAAACTATTAAATGTCTGATGAGGCCACAAACTAGTAATGCTGAGCGTCATTTAGCCTTAATGGAATACTGGAATACTTCGCTGTGAAGTGTTGGGCTGTCAGCTGTTTAAGTTATTGACTGGTCATATTTTAAACAGAGAATCCCTTTATCTGCACAACTTGTTGAGTCCTAAGAATCAAAGTCCGTTTCAAGGGAGACTGAAATGGAAAAAAATCCTGTTCACTTCTTCACTGGCAAAATAATAAAAACATTTCAAAGGGAACAAAAAAGACTGCTTGTTATTTCTGTTCCAGCCCAGGTTCTTAGCAAATAGACATCTAACTCTAGTGCAGAGGTTATGTTTTGCTCTTTCTCTTTATTTCAAAGCCGACAGTATTTTGCTAACACTAATTCTGCATAGGAAAATAAGCTGATTAGATTATGGAACCAATTCCAAATTACTTGCTCTCAGTGTAAGTGATTTACGCTGCCCTGATTTCTAAAGACTTCCTCTCAGTGTAAGTGATTTACTTCAGTGTAAGGCCGAGTTATAAACAGGCTTACAACAGCAGACCAGATTCCGAAAGACTTGCTCTTGGACTAAGTGACTTACTCTGAGGGCAAGTCTCGAAATAAGTGACTTACTCTTGAAGCAAGCGTTTTGGAATCTGGCCCCAAGAGTATGAAAGTTAGGAATTGCTATGTGTTTTATCTGTATAATATTTGAAAGCATTTATATTGGGCAAGTCTGAGGTTGGTACTAGGCAATCAGTCACTAGGGCCATTAAAAAGCCTAGTCAAATAAGCCCCTTGCATTAATTACTATGTTAACTCTATAATGTTCACTCTGTTTGTCAAGAAGGGTTACACAGGAAGATTCGGGGGGATAATTTATAACAGCCCATCCAGTTATTAAGATTAACTTATAGGTTCATAGGTAGGCACTAGGCTATCGGCCCAAGGGCCTATGTAAGCCTAGCCAACAAGTTTCCCTAGCTTTCGCCACCACGAAGGTTATTTTCCTGTGCCCCTGTTGAGCAGATCCACAGAAGTGATCCCTGGGCTGAATTTCCTATTTCTGATCCACTCATCTAGATTTTTCTTGAAGAGTGCTAATGAGGAACTCTACTTGACTTGGATAGGTAGCTTGTTCCAGAGTATGTGAAGTCTCTGGGACAGGAATCTATCCCTCCAGCATGTTCTGTTTATTGTGGTGTCAAGGTTTAGGTCCCAGGAGTGTGTAGCTCGGAGGGATTGGGATCTCTTTAGGTGTAGCATTTCCAACAGCTCTGGGTTTGGCATAGCTTTGTATGTTAGGCAGGGATTACCTCTGAGTAGGCGATATGCTATTGAATAAAGCTGGAGTTTTTTGAGATGGTCAGCGTAGGTTATCTGTTTGAGTCCTGTAATCCTCTTTGTGAGGTATTTTTGTGGCCTTTCCAGCTTTTGCAGATGGCTTGTGAGGTACATTCCAAAAGGGGCATTGTACTCAATAATGGGTCTATTGAGAGCCAAGTAGAGGGGAACAATGACCTCTTTTTTCCTGGATGAGAACCCTTTTGTGAAGAGGTGTGCCACGTAGAAGGATTTCCTGTCTACTGTGGCGATGTGATTATCAAAGGAGAGACTACTGTTTACTTGAGTCCCAAGGTCTCTTATCACACCTTCGGCGTTAAGTGGACTACCACTTATGTGGTAGTTCATGGGTACAGAGTTTTTACCAAAGGGGATGACAATCCACTTTTTGACACTGAGCTTGAGGCCGTGGCTCTGACACCAGGTATCAGTCTCAGTGAGGCCCTTCTGTAGGATGTTCACGTCATTTGGGGACTCGACTATGGCACCCAATTTGCAGTCATCTGCAAACTTCATCAGCCAGAGGCCCTCTGTGTTAGCCTGTACTTCAGAGAAGTAGATACCAAACAGGAGAGGACCCAAGACTGAACCCTGTGATACTCCACTTGTCACAGGTTTAAAGTCAGATTTGGAGTCTGCAACTTTTACAGTGTGGGTTCTGTCAGTGAGCCAGTTGGCAACCCATCTTGTGACATATGGATTTATACTCAGTTTAGTGAGTTTATCTATGATTCCAGAATGGGGGATGGTGTCAAAAGCCTTGGCGAGATCAAGATAGGCTGTGTGAACTGTTTTACTCTCATCTACGGCTTTGATGGCAGTTTCAAAGAAGTTGATCAGATTCAGGAGGCATGATCTGCCCTTCACAAACCTGAACTGGGTGGGGTCCAGAGTTTGGAGATTACCAATGTCTTTGTTTATGAGTTCCATGATGATACATTCTATGGCCTTGCAAACCAGGCTCAACAGGCTAATAGGGTGATAGTTCCTGGGGTCCATGGTGGCTCCCCCTTTGTGGAGTGGTATAACTGCTGCTGTGCACCATTCAGTGGGTACAAAGCCTGACATGAGGCTGTGATTGAGCATGGTGCTTAGGTGGGGGGCCAGTTTGTTCTGAAGTTCATGTAGAACGTAGCCTGGGATGTTGTTCAGTCCCATGGATGCTGTGTTCTTGGCTTTGGAGAGCACAGTTTTTACCTGCTCATTTGTGATTGCAGGGGAACTGCATTCTTCCGGTATGGATATGGGCCCTTTAGGGGGTGAGGTGGAGTAAAGTTGGCACTGAACCTATCAGCCAGGATGTTGGTGATATCAGTTGGTTCCATAATATTTGTGCGATTGTGCTGTAACTCAGAGTATATCTGGGTGTTGCTGCTGAGATTCTTGACATAGCTATAGAATGCTTTGTGGTTTTCCTTAAAGTCAGTGGCAATCTTGTTTTCATAGCTGTCTTTGGAGGATTTTATGAGGGATCTCAGCTTTTATTGAGACTAACTAGGGAGCTCCTCCACTCATGGGATTTTACTCTCTTTTGCAACAGTTTCTTCCTTCTGTTGTAGAGTTGGTTTATAGCAGGGGACCATGAGATTGGCTTCCTTTTTTTGGAGGATAGCGTCTTGGTTCTGCTAGGGATAGCACAATCCATGCACTCGTGTAAGTGCATATAGAGTTCATTTGTATAAGATTCGGCAGTCGTAACTGTATTGTCCATCTCCATGGGTGTCGTGAAGTTTGTCAGTTCTGCCTTAAGAAGCATGAAGTTGGCTTTGGAAAAAGTTTTTACAGTGGTAAACCATAATGTGGATATCTATGGTGATTAGCTTATGGTCAGATCTGACCAACGAAGAGTTGACTTCAGGTGTGGAACACTGGTCACTCATGTTGGTAATGACTAGGTCTAGGATGTTACTGTCCCTGGTGGGGGTGTGGATAAGTTGATCCAGGGCGCTGAAGTTTATGATTTCTAGAAAGCGTTGAGCAAAGGAGTTAGTACATGAGTAGTTATCTCAGTTAATAGTGGAGTAGTTGAAATCACCCATTATTAGGGTGTTTGGTTGAACCCTAATATCTTCCAGTATATCACGAAAAGTGGAGTGGGAATCCTGGGGCATGATGGGGGATCTGTAGCAAGCTACAATATGGATTGCAGTTTTGCCCAAAGTTAGTTGCACTTGGATAATTTCAGATGCATTATGTTGGGCAACTAGCCTGGAGGTGTGGGTATCGTTAATGAATATGGAATCTCTTCTGCCCTTGGTGTTCCACTCCTGGTTAGATGGCCATAAGGTATGGTATGAGTTATATCCTGGTAATGCAGGGGTCCTTTCTTTGAGCCTTGAACCAGGCTTCAGTCACAGCACAAATATCGATGTTCTCCATTTAAGGAGTGAGTGCATTTTGAGGTTTAGACTTCTAGCATTTAGTAGCATTACCCTCAGTATTTTCTTGCCTATATCTGTTATGGTGGTGGGTTTGTCATTTGAACCTTGCCTAAAAAAAGGCACTATAGCGGTGGTAAGAGCCTTAGACAGTATCCGGAATCCCAGGGGCGACAGGTACAGGCCATCTCTGGCAAAGCATCATGACCTGTTGACCATGTCATCCCAGGCAGACAGATACTGGATCCCCTTGGAATGACACCAGAAGCTTAGACAATTGTTGAAGTCAATCATTTTGTCCTTGTAATGCGGTATCATTCTGGGTGAAGGTAGGATGCTACTCAGGATTACAAGATCGGAGAGCTCCTCCATGTCTCTTTTCATGTAGTCCAGGGATGTATGTCTCAGGTAATTCATGCCAACATGGACAATGACTGTGTCATATTTGTACTTGTTGTGGAGTGACCTGAGTGCATGGGTTATGTGGTGGATCCTGGCACCTGACAGGCAGATAACAGTAACCTTCTCCTTGTCTATTCTGGTGAGTGGAAAATCAGTGTGCCTGACTATAGAGTCACCTATGACAAATGTGTTAAGCACATTGTTTTCTCTTATGGGCTGCGGTTGAGTGGCACACTGGGTCTGTGTGTCATGTGTCTTTTGGGCTGTGTTGAGGGGTGGAGGTTGCTTGCATTTCTGCTTTGGAGGTCTCTGTTGCTTGGGAAGATTCTTATTCAGAGCCTCTGAGAATGTTATTGTGTATCTTTGTGTGGGTTTTGCTGGTATAGGTATAGTGGGACTAGGTGATGAGTGTGGTGTGGTGCAAGTGTTTACCTTCTCCTCTTGACTGAGAAGTTCAGTTATTGGTTGAGAAAGCTTTGCTTCCAGTTTGGCAAGATAACTGCATCTCTCACACATTGTAGTGTTGGGTGGTAGGAGGAGAGGGTTGTCAGTGTACATGAGGCACTTGATACATCCCCCCAAGATGCCCAGATTCATCAGGTAGACATGAGAGAACACTGGGAGCTGTCCCTTGGACATGCCTGGGTAATCACTATTTTCCTCTAGACAAGTGAGGGAAGTAAGTACTAGAGCTGTTTTCCTCGAAGTAACTTAAGGAAGATAAGTACAAAAACAGTTAACCACGAGGAAATGAGAAAGGTTGAGTGCTTCAGTCATTTGTAACTTATTTAGTGCTTACAACAGATCTGAACCAGTGCTGAGCAGGGAAAAGCTGAAATTGGCTAGTTCTAAGGGAAAAACTGAAAAGCAGTCTTTATGGCACTAGGAATAGTTTAATCTAGCTAAGCGGCACTGAGTGATGCGCAAAACCACTCAAATATGTGTTTTTAAGCAGAAAGATGAAAGGGATAGAAATAGCCCAAAACGGCCTATAAAACTATAGTTTCTGAGCTGAAACCACTCCTCCAGTGACAGATAGCCTGTTCCAAAGCAAACTACTTTGCTTGATAAGTAACAGTTGCTTGTTTCACAGGTTTGGAATATACTACGTTAAATACCTATCCCGCCAGCTTAATGAAAATAGTGCTACTTTACATAGTGAGTCAACAGTTACAAGTAAAACATGTTAGACTAAAAGGCATCACATTAGCCATTACACAAGTAGTCATATAATCTTTAACTTCAAAAGGTTGGTCTGATTATCACTAATAAAAAATGGCATAATCATATTTCAAGTGTAACTTTTACATGCCTGTCATATTTATATTTCATAAATTACATGGATTAGAGACCATTGCCCAACATTACAAACATTTCTATACACACACACACACACACACACACACACACACACACACACACACACACATACACACACACACACTCTCACACACACACACGTATACACACACACACACACACACACACACACATATACACACACACACACAAACACAGTTCTGCTTTGTCATATGTGACAGCTAAATATTCGTTTACATAACTCTCTATTGCTTCATTTTATTTACAGTTATAACACTTTTTTCCAGTGTCACGTATGCTGCTTTCAAAACTAAGAACATGTTTATCTCAGTTTCACATATACTGTTCTGATTATAACATGTTTATGTTCACTAAAAGGTTTTCTAGAAGCATTTTCTCCTTTTTATCTTTTCCTCTTACACTAACATTTGTTTTGATTGCATTGCAAATAATCAGTTTGCCGTGCTTAACTTCAAATACAATTAGCCCATTTGCAAAGCGTGAATGTGTTCTGCTCATTATGCTATTTGCAAAGTACTTTAGTGCATAACAGCAAAAAGAGAAAAGTCGGTTATACCTTTCATACTCTACATCAAAACTGACTCCAGCTATAAAAATTAATTGTGAGTTTGGTGATACCACACTGTACACTACAGAAATATACTTACACAACAAATATTATAAGGTCTAGATAAAACAGCATTCTGCTTAACAGCATACTTACCTTACACTTCATTGTGATCATGGCACGTGCAACAGCAAAAAGCAGAAAGGAACCCTGACATCAGCATACTTGTATCAATAACGGGCTACACATGCATGCATTTTGAACTGCTCGTAGATGCAAAATTAAGCAATATTTATGTCTGTAGTATTTCCTAAAAAAAGTATGCATCATGTCAACTCAGAACAATGAATTATTAAACAAAATTCATGTTTTATTTATTATGTAATCTGCTGTGCGTACACCGTATAAGTAATGATCTGCAGTTTTAAATACTTAACTATAGGAAAAAAAACAGGCTAACTGTTACGAAGAGTTTAATGTCAATACTTATTTCTACATAATTTGGCATGTACCTCACTAGACACCTGCAACAACTGGAGAGGCCACAAAAGTACCTCACAAAAAGGATTCTAGGCCTTAAACACTTGTCCTATATGGACAGACTCAAAAAACTCCAGCTATTCTCTGTCTCATATCGCCTGCTTAGAGGCGATCTCTGCTTGACTTACAAAGCCATGTCTGACCCAGCTCTGTTAGAAATGCTACATCTAAAGAAATCCCAATCTCTCCACACCACATGCTCCGGAGACATCAACCTCATTACCACAATCAACAGAACATGCTGGAGGGAAAGGTTCATAACCCAGGGACTGCCCATGCTATGGAATACACTTCCCATACATGTCAAACAAAGCACCTCACTGGCCCTCTTCAAGAGAAATCTTGATGACTGGATGGGAAAAAGAAAGTTCACCCCAGGGATCACTCCAGTGGCTCTACTCGACAGAGGCACTGGGAACTAAGGTCAGGTGGCACGATCCCAGGGTAATCCTATGGGCTAGGCTTGTAAAGGCTCCAGGGCCATTAGCCTAGTACACACCTATGAACCTATAAGAGATTTCATTGTAACCATTTTAATAGCATACTTAAACTAATAAAGAAATAAAGGGTACCAATAGGAAGCTCAAAGCTGAATATAAAATTAAAATAGCTGCTGAAACCAAAGCATAACTACAAATCTTTAACTATAACATGGATTTAAGAACTAATATACATCAATATTCCTAGCTACAATAATAATAATACTATAACCCAAAAGAAGTAATTAATATTTTAGCTGACATACTGAGTGCAGGTTTTAATCCATCCACAGTTATAGCTATTCCACAAATTCCACACCCCCAACCACCTGCTATAATTACAATGCCGCAAGCCACCTTAGCCTTCTCAAAAGCTAAAAACACCAAATCAATGGCCCTAATACCATATCAGGTTGCCTGATTATCAGGATCAAATTTGACCTATCAGAACTCCTACATATCTTCTTTCCACTGGGTACATTTGTAAAGCCTAAAAAATAGCCATTAAAATGCTGTTACACAAGGGTGGCTCAACCATGGTAACTATTGACCCATAAGTGTCAGTAGCTTCATATGTAAAGCTGTAGAACATATTGTCTCAGACATCATTAATCTGGACATTGAAAATCATTTAACCCTAGGCATTCAAGAATGATTTGAACAATTGGATGGAGAACAGGATATTCATCCCTGGCTTGGCACCTATGCCTCTAATGGCCACAGGCAGCCAGTAAATAGTTCATATCCCAGGCCTCTGTTTCTAAATGTTTCTTCTCCCAAGCCCCTGCTTACACTAATCAAGGGTACCAGAAGTCAGAGATTTGGGATTCATGACTTGGCTTAAAAAAGCCCTTGTGATCATTAGCCCAGTATATACTTATGAACATGTGAACACCCATCAGTTCAGCTTTGTCAAAGACCATAAGTCCAAAAATATCAAGGTGGCAAACCAGCAAAAATCCAAACATGAATATTATCAAAGTACTCTCCAACATAGTTTCTTCAACCAAGGGCATAGTTTATTCACAAGCAGATAAAAAATGATAAAACAGGTAAGCGCTTTCACAAACCAACTGTTTGCTTCATCAGACCATCACATTAACTTTCCCATGACCCCCTTAAATACTCAAACATCACAGAATAATGTTCAAACTAACCAATCACACATTACAAACAAATGCCTTCAAAAAGACCACTTAAACCTCATTAATTTATTTGAAAAAAAAAACACTGAAACAGTTAAGAGCAGATATGCCATGCATACGGCATATCCGGATCTGGACAGGCCTTTAAGACTATCTCCGATTTGGGCATTATCAGCAAATTTGTAAATCAAAATATAAATCCATATGTTGTATGGTGGGTAGCAAATTAGTTGCATGACCAAACCCATGTGGTTAAGAATTGCAAGTGCCACTTCTAAAAGCAAAAACAAAAAAAATTGCCTGTAGTGTGCCATATGGCTCACCATAGGGTCCTTTCTTATTTGATAATAATTTCTCAAATCTTCAAGCCAACACTCTTGGTCTGTGGTTATCTAACTTTTCAAACTACTGTAAACTGCGTGCTGTTTGATCTTCCACTGATTTACACTGTTCCAATTTGAGTTACACTAGGTTATTGATTGATCCAAAGACAATGGTCTAAATTAATGTAAAAAGCATAGTAAGAGTTCTTTTTGATAGAAAAAATTCCCACATTATATCATTTAGGTGACACACCCCTCCAGTCAGTCACTAATGTAAGAGATCTATGCACATTTGCTAATGAGGCCTTATTGTTTGACCTCCCTGTCTCAACAGTACTGTGGAAAGCCTTCTATCCAGTCATCTCCTATAGATCCGAGGATGTCTTGGCTCCTCTTTACACATCTCTCATCAGACCCATTTATTGAATATAATGCCCTTTCTTGCATTTATTTGTCCAAACATGTCACTCAGTTTGAGTGAACTTAGAGGTCCCTAACCAAAATATCAATGGGCTCAATAAGCTTAGTTATCTGGACAAACGATCAACCTTCTCTCTCTCTCTCTGCACTCAGTCCCTTATAAACTCTTCTACAGTGATCTGCGTCTAGCCTTTTCATGAAAGACCCAATCTTCCTTGACATCCTATACCTTCATAAAATAAATGGTTCCTCAGATACTCTGTTAAAGGAACTGAACTTTCATCAACAGATGCAATCTGTAAAGTTATGAAAATGAAACATATAAGAATTGTAGATTATATATATAATAGCACAGCAGAGCAAAATTATACATGTCAAACAGAATAGCATCCTTAATACTTTCAAGGTAAACCCAGAAAATCAGACTGGCAGCCTCCCTTTGTATAACTTGTTCTGCCCACGTGGAGGTTGGAGGGAAGTTCTGAATATTGTTTATTGGCTAAGCTGGTAATGGTCTGAACTGTTTGCCTGTACTTACCTTTGTACCTAGATACAAACCAAGGAAATAGGAATAGTAAAAATACTTTCCACAAAGGGTTGACCAGAAGAAAAAAGGGACACTAACAAAGTAATTCAAAATTCCATCATCTTCATCATCATCTTCACCATCATTATCTAAATCATCAACATTTGGAGGTAATGCTACTCAATGCTAGAAGTCTAAACCTCAAAATGCACGCTCTCGAGGCACTCCTAAAAATGGAGAACATCGATATCTGTGCAGTGAATGAGACCTGGTTCAAGGCTCCAGAGAGCACCTCTGCAATACCAGGCTACAACTCTTATCACACTTTTTGGTCACCAAACCAGGACCAAAACATTAAAGGTGGAGGAGTATCAATATTCACCAAGGATATTCACATCACCAGGCTAGCTGCCCAACACAATACATCTGAAATTCTGCAGGTGCAACTAACACTAGATAAGACTGCAATCCAAATTGTAGCTTGCTACAGATCCCCCACCATACCCCAAGATTCTCACTACACCTTTCTAAACATACTGGAAAATATTAAGATAGAACCAAACATCCTAATACTAGGTGATTTTAACTACCCTGTCATTAACTGGGAAAACTACTCATGTACCAATACCTTTGCCCAACGGTTCTTGGAATTCATAAATTCCAATGCCCTGGATCAACTAATCCATAGTCCCACCAGGGGCTACAATATCCTAGACCTGGTCATTACCAACATGGGAAATCAATGCTCCACACCTATGGTCACCCCCCTCGTTAGTCAGGTCTGACCATAAGCTAATCACCCTTAACATCCACATCCCACCTCCTCCCCCCAGTAAGGAAACCTCCATAAAAAACATCTCCAAAGCCAACGGCATGCTACTCAAGTCAGAAGAGACAAACTTCATAACACCCATGCAGACAGGAACTGAAAGTTAAACTGCTGAATCCTACACTAAGGCACTGTACGAGCACATCCACTCATGCATGAATCGTGCCATCCCAAATAGAACCAAGATGCTCTCATCCAAAAAAAGGAAGCCAATATGGTGGTCCCCTGCCATAAACAAACTTTACAACAAAAGGAAGAAACTGTTGCAGAAAAGAGGAAAATTCCAGGATGCAAAAAACTCCCTTACCAGCCTCAGTAAGAAACTGAGATCCTCATAAAATCCTCCAAAGCTAGTTACGAAAATAAAATTGCCAAAGATTTCAAAGACAACCACAAGGCATTCTATAACTATGTCAAGAATCTAAATGGCAATGCTCAGATCTTTTCTGAGCTAAAACAGAATGGCATTAAATATACTTATCCCAAGGATATTGCCAATATCCTGGCAGATCGATTCAATGCCAACTTCACCCCACTTTCATCCCCTAAATGGCCCATCTCAATACCTGAAGATTGCCAAATTCCGGTAATAACGGCCACACAGGTAAAAAACGCACTCTCCAAAGCTAAGAATACAGCATCCATGGGACCAGATGACATCCCAGGCTGTGTACTACATGAACTACAATATGAACTGGCACCTCACCTAAGTGTCATGTTTAATCACAGACTTACTTCAGGTTTTGTGCCCACTGAGTGGCACACAGCTACAGTTATCCCACTCCACAAGGAGGGATCCACCTTGGATCCCAGAAACTACTGTCCCATCAGTCTGACAAGCCTTATCTGCAAGGCCATGGAGCGTATTATCATGGAACTTATAAACAAAGACATTGGCAACTTTCAAACACTGGACCCCACCCAGTTTGGGTTTGTGAAGGGCCAATCTTGTCTCCTGAACCTGATTGACTTCTTTGAATCAGTCTCCAGAGCCACGGACAAGGGTAAGGTGGTCCACACAGCCTATCTAGACCTTGCTAAGGCCTTTGACACCATGCCCCACTCTGGAATCATAGATAAACTTACTAAGCTGGGCATTAATCCCTACATCACCCAATGGGTTGCTAACTGGCTTCCTGATAGAACCCACACTGTAAAAGAAGCCCTCTCCAAATCCAGCTCCAGACAAGTGACAAGTGGAGTACCTCAGGGATCAGTCCTGGGACTGCTCTTGTTTGGCATCTACTTCTCTGAACTACAGGCCAACACTAAGGGACTCTGGCTAACAAAGTTTGCAGATGACTGCAAACTGGGAGTCATTATTGAATCCCCAAATGATGTGGAAACTCTACAAAAGGGCCTTACAGAAACAGATGCTTGGTGCCAAAGCCATGGGCGCAAGCTCATTGCCAAGAAATGTATAGTTATCCCCTTTGGGAAAAAACATGCATCTGTGAATTACCATATAGGTGGCAGTACACTAAACACTGAAAGTGTGATAAGAGACTTAGGGACACAGGTGGACAGTGGTCTCATCTTCGATAATTACATCGCCACAACAGTTAGGAAACCCTTCTATGTGGCACACCTCATCACTAAGGTCTTTTCATCCAGAAAAAAGGAGGTCATTGTCCCACTGTACTCATCCCTCATTAGACCCATTATAGAATACAACGCCCCATTTGGTATGTACCTCTCAAGACATCTGCAACAACTGGAAAGGCCGCAGAAATACCTCACTAAAAGAATCACAGGCCTAAAGCAGATGCCCTATGCTGACCACCTTAAAAAACTCCAGCTATACTCTGTCGCATATCGTCTACTCAGAGGCAATCTTTGCTTAACATACAAGGCCATGTCAAACCCAGTGCTGTTGGACATGCTACACTTAAAGAAATCCCAATCCCTCAGAGCCACACACTCCAGGGATCTAAACCTTGTCATCACAATAAACAAAACATGCTGGAGGGATAGGTTCCTGACCCAGAGACTCCACAGACTCTGGAATAGATTGCCCATACATGTCAAGCAGAGTGCCTCTTTGACCCTCTTCAAAAGGAACCTTGATGATTGGATGGGAGAAAGAAAATTCACCCCGGGGATCATGTCAGTCGCCCTGCTAGACAGGGGTCCAGGGAAGTAAACAGTGTGGGAAGAAATAGCCAGGGAATTGTTATGGCTAGGCTTGTATACGCCCTAGGGCTGATAGCCTAGTACCAACCTATGAACCTATTATTATCAACAACCCCTTCCTTTTTTCCATGTTTTTGTACAAGAGGTTGGGGTGTTGTGTTAACTGTCACCAAACTCTTTGGATTCAGTGCTACTCTATCTTCTGTAACAATCATACCTGATTGTCACATGACTTTCACATAGTCCTTCCATACCTTGGGCTGTATGTCCTCATTTCATTGTTCCTTCTTCCTGTATCTCCCAAGTCATCTTTACCAACTCACCTATTGCTTTTCTGAACATGCGCCAAAACCACCACAACACACACACACACACACACACACACACACACACACACACACAAAAAACCGTGTGCAGAGCTCATTGCAAATGGAACCACCTATACTGAGCTAGAAGATACAGCAGACCTCCTGACTGATAAATTGAGCTCCATCTTTACTCCTCTCTCTCCCTCAATCTTCCCTCAGGAAATATCATCAAATATATCTCCCCCTGCTATAACTAGGGAACAGGTCCTTAATGATCCCTCTAAGACCATGAACACTGCATCAATGAGCCCAGAAAATATTCCAGGATGCCCTCTAAACAGCATGAAACATGACCTATCAGAGCCTCTGGAATTACTATTTAACTGTAGCCTCCAAACAGGCTTCATGCCTCATGAATGGAGAATGGCAACAGTCAGCCCTCTGCACAAAGGTGGGCCATCTACAGACCGATAAGTCTCACTAGTCTTATATATAATGCCATGGAAAGAATTATCATGGAGATGATCAACAAAGATATAGTAAACCTGCAGACACTGGACCCAACCCAGTTTGGTTTTGTCAAGGGCAGATCATGCCTACTCAACCTGTTGGACTTCTTTGAGAAGGTCGCCAAAGCAATGGATGAGGGCACAATCATTCACACTGCCTACCTTGACCTGGCCAAGGCATTTGACACAATACCCCACTCAGGCAGTGTTGATAAACTCAAGAGGACCGGTACAAACCCATATGCCACCCAGTGGATAGCCAAATGGCTCAAAGACAGGACCCAGGAAGTTAGAATTGGGGAGTCCACCTCTACAAAGAGGCCAGTCACGAGTGGAGTCATTCGGGGATCAGTCCTTGAACTGCTCCTTTTTGGCATTTACTTCTCAGATGTCAAGGCCAATGTCAGTGGTCTCTGGCTGACTATATCTGCAGATGACTGCATATTAGAAGTTGTCACTGAATCTCACACTGGCACAAATGTTCTCCAGGAGGGGTTGACACAGATGAACAACTGGTGTCAGAGTCATGGACTAAAACTAAATTCCAAGAAATGCATAATACTATCCTTTGGAAAGTCATCCATCCCTGGTAACTTTCACACTGACAACACACCCCTTAGAGTTGACCCAGTAGTCAGGGACTTAGGGACACACATAGATAGTAATCTAGCCTTTGATCATCATGTGTCTACAGTGGTGATGAAATAATTCTATGTTGCCCAACTTATAAGCAAAGGTATGGCATCTAAGTCCAAGGAAGTCATTGTTCCACTGTATTCGACATTCATCAGACCTATCACTGAGTACTATGCCCCCATTGGTATGTACCTAACCAGGCATATCCAACAACTGGAACGTCCACAGAGGTTCCTCACTAAACAAATACAGGGCATAAATAATATTGTCCTATGCAGGCCGCCTCAAGGCCCTATCTCTGTATTCTGTCTCCCACAGGCTTTTGAGGGGAGATCTATGCCTGACATACAGGGCATTGTCAGAACCCACTCTAATGGACCTCCTGCATATCCACAAAACAAACACTACCAGATTTACCCGTTCTAAAGACTTAAACCTTGTCAGTGATATAAATAGGACCTGCTGGAGAGATAGCTATGTATCCCAGAGACTACCCTGTCTATGGAACAGACTCCCAATCCATATGAAGCAGAGTTCCTCCCTAATCCAATTCAAGTACAACTTGGACAACTGGATGGGAAACTGGAAATTCATCCCTGGTTTGGCACCTATGTCTCTGATGCAGACAGGTAACCTGTAAATGGTTCATCTTCCAGGCCCATGCTTACACTTATCAAGGTTATCAAAACTTGTCAGAAATTTGGTATGCATGGCTAGGCTTAACAACGCCCTTGTGGTCGTTGGCCTAGTAAACACCTATGAACCACGATCTGTTCCTTTTGACATTCTCTGCAAATGAAGCTACTTTGGCTACTGCTCTGATGTTATCATTTCTTCATCTGTTCCACAGTGTATCCAACCACTAATCTAAGACACTTCATCACCATCACCTCAAGATTCAACTTTTCTGACGTCACTGTCCAGGTTTCTGTACGATATAAAAGTACTGGTTGCACCACTGTTCTGTACACCATACATTTTTAGCTTCTTTGACATTCTTTTGTCTCACACTATCCCTGACACACTCTGCCAGTTGGCTGTAGCACCTCTTATTCTATCCTCGGCCTCTTCATTTAGGTTTTCTTTCTCCTCAACTACCCCTCCCAGATACTCAAGGCTGTTTACCTGTTCCAATATTTTCCCTTCTATCTCAATTTTCAGCTTCTTGTGATTTTTCCCCCTATGCTGTCCTGTCTGTATTCAGTTTCAGCCCATGTACTTTCAGTTTTGCATTCCTTCCATACTTCACTGAAATTCCTGATCAGTGTCTGCTAATTATGCCACATTGTCTGCATACAGCAGCTCTGTTAATCTGTCTACTCTGACTTGTTCACTAATGCAATCCATCATCAGTATCACCTGCAGTGGACACAGAGCTGAACCCTTTGGCACACCCACTACCACTGGTAACCCCTCTATAAGTCCAAATACTATTCATACTTGTGTCACTGGGTCCTTGTACGTAGCCTGCACTACGTCTACCAGTGTTTCCAGGACTTGACACCATCACAGGGGTGCACAAATCTGCTTTCTTGAAATTTTGTTGTATGCCTTATCCAAGTCTAGGAATGCAGAGTTTGATTCTTTTTCAATTCCAGCTTCCCCTCCACTATCTGTTTCACTACAAACATCAGGTCATTTGTGCTGTATCCAGATCTAAATCCAAACTGCTCATCTCCCTTCTTACTTTCTACTGGTCTGTGTATTCGTTTGTCAGTCACCCTCTCCAGATCTTTCATGCAGTGTGACAGGAGGTTCATAATTCTGTATAGTCCACAGTTGTGAATGTCCTCTTTGTTCTTGTACATATGTACTAAAATGCTTATTCTGCAATCATATGCATTAAGCATTTCTCTCCATACCACTTAGAGTACCCTCAGGAGTCATTCCTCACCTAACTCACAATTCAGCCTTACATTTTATTTTTATTTTTTATTTATTTATTTAATATTTGTTTACCAGGAAAGTCTTACTAGGACAGAGCCCATTTTCAGCAGAGGCCTGGGCAGAAATGCTCTACACACATATCTTTGGAATGTGGGAGGAAACTAGAGGACCCAGAGGAAACCCACACGAATGCAGTCAGGACATGCAGACTCCGCACAGAAGGCACCCCTAACTGAAAACTGAACCGGAGAACCTCTTGCTGTGAGAAGACAAGGTTACCCACTGCTCTATTGTAAATTTAATTTACAGACGATATTATTTGCACATGACGATTACTGTTCTGATTTGAGAGTTGTCAAATGTTAAGAAACAGCAAATAATGTATTATTTTGGTGAGGAATGCCCAAACAGATAAAACAAGCAGCCAGAGCTGTGATGTGTGTAAACTGTATCACAGAAATAAACCATGAAAAGCAATACAATTCCATGAAGACAATGCATTAAGCCTGTATGGGTCTATTCTAGTATCTAAAGAAAACCTATTTAATGAGTGTGAACCAAAGTTTGCAGAAGTCATGAAGTTAGCCAATACTGGAAGTCAAGATGGAGTCAATGCACTGAAAGCTACATTTCCAAGACACAGCATTCCTGATGTTGTCATGTCAGGCAAAGGCCTGCAGCATGCAACTGTAGAATTTCAGACGTTTGCATTGAAAGGGTATTTCAGCATATAACTTTCAGTTTCAGTTATATACATGGTCAAATTAAAAGAAAAGAGCAAACTATTAAATGTCTGATGAGGCCACAAACTAGTAATGCTGTGCGTCATTTAGCCTTAATGGAATACTGGAATACTGCAATACTTCACTGAGAAGTGTTGGGCTGTCAGCTGTTTAAGTTATTGACCGGTCATATCTTAAACAGAGAATCCCTTTATCTGCACAACTTGTTTAGTCCTAAGAATCAAAGTCCGTTTCAAGGGAGACTGAAATGGAAAAAATCCTGTTCACTTCTTCACTGGCAAAATAATTAAAACATTTCAAAGGGAACAAAAAACACTGCTTGTTATTTCTGTTCCAGCCCAGGTTCTTAGCAAATAGACATCTAACTCTAGTCTGAAAGCTTATGTGGGATCTGTTAATGTGCAGAGGTTATGTTTTGCTCTTTCTCTTTATTTCAAAGCTGACAATATTTTGCTAAGACGAATTCTGCATGGGAAAAGAAGCTGATTAGATTATGGAACCAATTCCAAATGACTTGCTCTCAGTGTAAGTGACTTACGCTGCCCTGACTCTTAAAGACTTGCTCTCAGTGTAAGTGATTTACTTCAGTGTAAGGCCGAGTTATAAACAGGCTTACAACAGCAGACCAGATTCCGAAAGACTTTCTCTTGGACTAAGTGACTTACTCTGAGGGCAAGTCTCAAAATAAGTGACTTACTCTTGGAGCAAGCCTTTTGGAATCTGGCCCCATGAGTATGAAAGTTAGGAATTGCTATGTGTTTTATCTGTATAATATTTGAAAGCATTTATATTGGGCAAGTCTGAGGTTGGTACTAGGCAATCAGTCACTAGGGCCATTAAAAAGCCTAGTCAAATAAGCCCCGTGCATTAATTACTATGTAACTCTATAATGTTTGCACTGTTTGTCAAGTAGGGTTATGTAACAGTTTTTCGTTGATGAAAACAGTAGCTACTGCAAAAATCTTCTGATACTTGTTGAATATCAAACCAGACAGGAAATCTTCCTTAGATTATGAAGGAACACAAAACCAAGTATATCCACCGTTAATCTATTATTCACCAATGCGAAAACCAGAAGAACACTCCAAAATAAACCAAGCGCTTTCGCCTGGACAATTCCAGGCTTTTTCAAGATTAAAATGCAAGTGTGGCCACACTGTTTAAATACACAAGTTAATAGGCCAAATTAGTAATTAAACTAAATTGCAATCAACTTTTAAACTGCTATAGTGCTGCAGTGTTGTCATAAACATGACAAGTAAAATCTTTTACTCTCAGTAAGCATTTACCAGCAGCAAAACGTATTTTAGTGTTCTTGAAACTGTTGGATCCTATCGAAATTCATTTACTATTCTTAAATATATAAATGTGATACATTAATAATAGTAACTAATGAAGTTAAACAACAATTAAAAATCTCTGTTGATCATAAAATAAAAACACATCATTAAAAATAATTTCTTAACTAAAAATAAATAACTGTTGTATTAAAGTAGGTAAACCAATATGCAAAATTGATAATGCACAAATATTTATATAACATTAATTCAAAAATTAAATGAATTCATTCGTGTTAAAAATTATTTCAAATGTAATGACAATGTACATAAATAAATCAGTTAATACATTTTCTTTCTTGTTTTAAAAAACTTTTATAATGTAATTAATGTGAATGTTAATGAGATTTGAACACCAAAGAGAAACTAAAAACTATCTATAGTTTATTCCTTTTCATTTTCAGTATTCTATTAATACTGATATTTTCATTCATTCCTGGGTTCTTTGAGGCATCTAATTTAAGTTGCCAGGTTAACTCTCTGGTTTCCAGGTAACTTTCCCAGTCACCTCCCCTAGGGTCACTAATGACTCGTTCCAAAACGAAAAATTTTAAAGACATATTGTTACATGTTACAGAGTGCTTAAAAAAAGCATTAGTAGTTTTCTTTTTCTCTATTTCATATACATGTTCATAAATCCGTTTTTTGAGCATTCTAGTGGTCTTTCCCACATAGAAACCATGGCAGAATGTACATACACCCAAATATACTACCCCCATTGTGTTGCAGTTGTGGTATCCAGATGTCCTCAGAATGCAATTCCTAGCTGGAAGAAATATTTCCTCAGCATTAAGTAGGTACTTGCATTGTTTACACGCACCACATTTGTATGTACCATTCTTCCTGTAATGGGCCATAGTGTTTTTTATCTGTCTTGTACTGGTGTTCTGTTCAAACATTCCCTTGAGATTTATGTCACGTTTTCTAATAAAAGTTAGTGTACTTGGTAAATAATTTTTAATATCTTCTTGTGTTGTTAGCACTGGCCAAAAAGCTTGTAAGGTATTCTCAATAAAAGCTGCATCTTTAGTGTATGTATAGATAAAACTTCTCTGTGCATCATTGTTTCCCCTACTGTTGTTCTTAGGAAGTGGAAGTCCCTTACAAAGCAAGGGTGGAAACTTAGAATCCCTATTTTCTAATTTTTCTTCTGTAATTGTGTTAATTAACTGATTAGGATAGCCTCTTTCTACCCACATATTAGTTAAAGTTGCAACCTCATCCAAAAAGGCATTTAAGGTACTACAAATTCTCGATGCTCGAATTAGTTGACCTCTGATGATTCCCTTTTTTGTGTAAAAGGGATGCGAACTATCAAAATGTAGAAATGTGTTGGAATATAAGGGCTTCCTGTAAATGGTTGATTCAAAATGTTCTCCTTTACTATCCTTAGTAAGAAGGATGTCCAAATAATGTAGTGAGTTACTACTAAGCTCATAAGTAAATGACAAAAAATCGGTGGTGGTGTTAATGTAACCAAAAAACTCCAAAAAGGATTCCTTAGACCCCTGCCACAAAATACAAATATCGTCCAAATATCGCTTATAAAATAAAATCTGCTGTTTCCATTTAGAAGAGTATATAAAAGTTTGCTCCCATTTACATAAGACAATGTTTGCATAAGATGAAGCGCAAGGGGAACCCATGGCTACTCCCTTTCTTTGCCTGAAGAATTCTCCATTAAAGAATATATAGTTGTTATTGAGGATGATCTCCATAAATTCAATGAGTATGTTAATCTGGTAATTACTTAAGTCACTCAAACTTATTAAGATGTCAGAAAACCAGTCTATTCCTATGTCATGTGGTATGCTTGGGAACAGTTCTACTACATCTGTTGTGATCATCAAAACATCCTTATTACAGATGTTAGATGGAATACTGGCTAAGAATTCCCAAGAATCTTTGCAAACATTGGGGAGCTTGGAAACTAGAGATTTAGTGCTGTGTTCAACAAATTTACCTAAAGGTTCCGTAATACTGTTAGCTCCGGCAACAATTGGCCTGAATTTCAAAGGAGCAATTCCTTTGTGAACCTTAGGTATACCAAATAGTATAGGGGTCTTAGGATGTGGTACATTCAAATAGTTAAATAGTTCTTCATTTAACACACCTTGAAGTAGTTGGTCATTCAAGATGTATTTAATATTAGCTTGTGCAACATTTAATTCGTTGATAGAGGCCTGTTCGTATGTGTTGGAATCCTGCAAAATATCATGCATTGCATTATCATAATCCAGTGCGGTCATAAGTACCATACCACCCCCTTTATCCGGTTTCATAACCCTAATTTTTTGCTCTTTTAACAAATTCATAATTTCTACCAGATGTATGTTGAAATTGTGTGAAGGGTCTTGTCTATTTGACAAATTAGTTCTCAATGTGTTTTCAATAAGCTCTTCAAATGTTTTTAAACTTGGATGTAGGGGTGGGTTAAAAAGACTGGACCTAGTGATGCTGTTAGTTGAAGTATCTTGCCCCTTAAAGAAGAGAGAGAGGTTAAGATTTCTAACAAAAAGTTTTAGCTCGATCAATAACTTAGGTACATAAGCAGATCTAGCTGGAACATAATTCAGTCCTTCAGTAAATCATTCAAAATAGACTGGGGTAATGTCCAAATCAGTGTAGTTGTAAATATTGAAATTATTCAAAGAAACCACAATGTTGTCAATGTTAGGGATAGGACTAATAGTAGCATAATTGCTAGTATCCGTGTTTAATTGCGTGTCCTCCCCCAAGCCTGTTGGTAAAGGGCATTCAAATTCCTCCCCATTGGTCTGCCCTGGGGGAAATGAAAACTCTGTGGTGAATTGTTATTGCCTTTCTGCGCTAACCTTTCACTTCTTCGTAAAGGTTCAGAGTTAGGTGCATTTCTGTTGTTTTGACCCCCTGTTCTTTTTTCAAATTCATCCTCATTAGTTCCTGCAGCTTGAATGTGTTTCAACCCCGTGGGGTAGGCCCTCCCTTCTCTATATTCTATAAGGTCTCTGTCAAGTTTTTTAATTTTTCTGTCAATTACTTTTTGACAGTGCTGGTCTACTTCAGAAAAAACTTCATCATATTTCCTTTTATGTCTAAGGAAATTCTTATGTTGTACAATATTGTCATTCAAAACAGTAAGTTCATCCAAAATCCCATTACATTTATTCCGGTAATCCTTCACCATTAAATCTAACATTTCCAACCCGGTTCGGTTATGAAACCGGATAAAGGGGGTGGTATGGTACTTATGACCGCACTGGATTATGATAATGCAATGCATGATATTTTGCAGGATTCCAACACATACGAACAGGCCTCTATCAATGAATTAAATGTTGCACAAGCTAATATTAAATACATCTTGAATGACCATCTACTTCAAGGTGTGTTAAATGAAGAACTATTTAACTATTTGAATGTACCACATCCTAAGACCCCTATACTATTTGGTATACCTAAGGTTCACAAAGGAATTGCTCCTTTGAAATTCAGGCCAATTGTTGTCAGAGCTAACAGTATTACAGAACCTTTAGGTAAATTTGTTGAACACAGCACTAAATCTCTAGTTTCCAAGCTCCCTAATGTTTGCAAAGATTCTTGGGAATTCTTAGCCAGTATTCCATCTAACATCTGTAATAAGGATGTTTTGATGATCACAACAGATGTAGTAGAACTGTTCCCAAGCATACCACATGACATAGGAATAGACTGGTTTTCTGACATCTTAATAAGTTTGAGTGACTTAAGTAATTACCAGATTAACATACTCATTGAATTTATGGAGATCATCCTCAATAACAACTATATATTCTTTAATGGAGAATTCTTCAGGCAAAGAAAGGGAGTAGCCATGGGTTCCCCTTGCGCTTCATCTTATGCAAACATTGTCTTATGTAAATGGGAGCAAACTTTTATATACTCTTCTAAATGGAAACAGCAGATTTTATTTTATGTTTATATTTGGACGATATTTGTATTTTGTGGCAGGGGTCTAAGGAATCCTTTTTGGAGTTTTTTGGTTACATTAACACCACCACCGATTTTTTGTCATTTACTTATGAGCTTAGTAGTAACTCACTACATTATTTGGACATCCTTCTTACTAAGGATAGTAAAGGAGAACATTTTGAATCAACCATTTACAGGAAGCCCTTATATTCCAACACATTTCTACATTTTGATAGTTCGCATCCCTTTTACACAAAAAAGGGAATCATCAGAGGTCAACTAATTCGAGCATCGAGAATTTGTAGTACCTTAAATGCCTTTTTGGATGAGGTTGCAACTTTAACTAATATGTGGGTAGAAAGAGGCTATCCTAATCAGTTAATTAACACAATTACAGAAGAAATATTAGAAAATAGGGATTCTAAGTTTCCACCCTTGCTTAGTAAGGGACTTCCACTTCCTAAGAACAACAGTAGGGGAAACAATGATGCACAGAGAAGTTTTATCTATACATACACTAAAGATGCAGCTTTTATTGAGAATACCTTACAAGCTTTTTGGCCAATGCTAACAACACAAGAAGATATTAAAAATTATTTACCAAGTACACTAACTTTTATTAGAAAACGTGACATAAATCTCAAGGGAATGTTTGAACAGAACACCAGTACAAGACAGATAAAAAACACTATGGCCCATTACAGGAAGAATGGTACATACAAATGTGGTGCGTGTAAACAATGCAAGTACCTACTTAATGCTGAGGAAATATTTCTTCCAGCTAGGAATTGCATTCTGAGGACATCTGGATACCACAACTGCAACACAATGGGGGTAGTATATTTGGGTGTATGTACATTCTGCCATGGTTTCTATGTGGGAAAGACCACTGGAATGCTCAAAAAACGGATTTATGAACATGTATATGAAATAGAGAAAAAGAAAAAGTACAGTTTTGTACCTACCATAAATGTAGATGTTCGAGGATCCACATTGCTGCAGTCCTAACTATTGGGTAGTCCGCTGTCCAGTCGGCCCGAATACCAAAGTATATGGCTGACGTCGGTCAGGGCGCATTAGACTGACGTCAGTACGTCAGGGTACTAATGCGCATGACCGACGTCATATCCTCAGTCTTTTCTTGCCCCAGATGTCAGAAGACCCTAAAAGATAAGGCCAAAACCAAAACTCCCAACAAACCTGCACCAAAATATATGTACAAAATATACAAAATTAGCAGAATATAACCTCACCTACACAACCACCCCTAAACACAGAGGGAAGGAGGGAGGGTAAATTGGACTGCAGCAATGTGGATCCTCGAACATCTACATTTATGGTAGGTACAAAACTGTACTATGTTCTTCATTCCACATTGCTGCAGTCCTAACTATTGGGTAGAATCCCAAAGCAGAGGTAAGGGAGGCTGGCAAATCATAAGGAAGCAGGAACTGACAACATGCCTTGCAAAATAGCTGTGGCAAAACCAGCCCTAGACTTAGAGTAGAGAGGAAGGTGATAATGCTTAGAGAAAGTATGCACTGAACTCCAAGTAGCTGCCTCCAAAATATCCTTAGTTGCCACCCCTCAGAAATGCTGTTGAAGTGGCAGTAGCCCTAGTGGAATGAGGCCTAATCCCAGCTGGAATCTCCTTGCCATGATGGGAATAACAAAATGTAATGCAACACCCAATCCATCTAGAAATAGTTTGTTTTGACACAGGCTTGCCCTGAGAACTCAAAGCAAAAGAAACAAACAACTGCTGAGACTGCCTAAAATCCTTAGTCCTGCTCAAATAATAACGCAATTGCCTGTGTACATCTAAAGTGTGCAAAATCTTTTCCCCTTTATTTTGGGAATCTGCATAAAAAGTAGGCAAATGAATAGTTTGGTTTAAAGCCACACTAGAAACCACCTTAGGCATAAAGGAAGGATTAGTACGTAAAGATACCCTATCCTTATGAAAAATCAAAAAAGGCTCCACTGCCATAAGGGCCTGCAACTCAGAAACCCTTCTTGCAGAAGTAATGGCCAACAAAAAAGCAGTCTTCCATGACAAGTATTTCAAGTCAGCAGTAGCCGCAGGCTCAAAAGGTTGTAGAGTAAGTTTCTCCAACACAAAATTGAGATCCCAAGCAGGAGTAGGAGCTCTACGTGGGGGTCTTATATTCTTTGCCCCTCTAAGAAATTGCTTGAACAAAGGATGCGAAAACAATGGTGGGTCACAATCATAGTGAGCTGAAATTGCTGCAGCATGAATCTTAATGGAAGAGAAAGACAAACCTTTGTCCAATAACTCAGTAAGATATTGAAGAGCCACACTCAGATTTGGCTCCGAAATCTCCAAATTGTTTGCCACACTCCAAAATAAAAATCTCTTCCATTTTTCTGCGTACACTTTCCTTGTACTAGGTCTCCTGGCTTCCATAATCACATTTAAAACTTGTTGAGGAAGTTGAGACCTGCTGTCTTTCAAAACAGAATATGCCAGGCTGTTAGATGAAGAGAGTGAAGCTTGACATTGAGCAGGTGACCGTCTCTCTGAGACAACAGGTGTGGAATCAAGGGTAAAGGCCATGGAGGCTTCTTTACCAGACTCCTCAGTAATGGGTACCAGTGCTGCCGAGGCCAATCTGGAGCTATTAAAATCATCCTTGGCTTGTCTTGTCTGATCTTTAGAAGCACCTTTGGAAGAAGAGGCAGAGGTGGAAACGCATACACATGAAGATTTTTCCAACTGAAAGAAAGAGCATCCACTTTCCAAGCTGTGTGATGAAACCTCTTTGTGCAAAACTTTGGCAGCTGGTGGTTTAGTGGAGAAGCGAACAGATCTATGTCTGGAGTTCCCCAGGACACTGTCAACGTTTGAAATACATGAAGATCCAGTTTCCACTCGTGGGTATCCATGATTTGTCTGCTTAACACATCTGCTAAGGAGTTCTGTGCTCCCGGCAGAAACCTTGCCTGAAGAGTTAGTTGCAAGCTGAGCGCAGTCTCCCATAAAATCATTGCTTGCCTGCACAATGGGTAAGAATGTGTTCCCCCTTGTTTGTTGATGTACCACATGACAGTTGTGTTGTCTGTTAGAATCAACACCTGCCCTGGAAGAAGTAACTCCTTGAAAGCCATTAATGCAAACTGGACTGCTAACATCTCCTTCATGTTGATATGTAGATGCTGTAGTCTGGCAGGCCACTTGTCTTGTATCCACTTTCCATTTAGATGAGCTCCCCAAGCAATGTCTGAGGCATCTGTCGTTAGAATCTGACTCGCCTCTGGCCGGGTCACAGAGAGTCCCTTGTTTAGGTGACATTCCTGAGCCCACCACAAAAATTCCTTTTGAATGCAAGGTATTATTTGAATGACAGTGTCCAAATCCTGGCAGTGCTGTGTCCATACATTTTTGAGATACCATTGTAGCTTCCTCATATGCAGTTTGGCATTGGGAAGCACCAGAATACAAGATGCCATGAACCCTAAGGCTTGAAGGACTGTCCTTGCAGTCAGCCCGGACTGAAGAGATAGTTGATGGAAGTAACTGGAAAGATTCTTTTGTTTGTCCGGGGTTAAAAAGGCCATCTGGGCTGCTGTATTCAGTCTCACACCCAGAAAGCACATGTCTTGAGAGGGTACTAGACTGGACTTTATTTCGTTCACAGAATACCCTAGGCATCTTAGCACTGCTATGACATATTCCAAATGCTGTAGAAGGTCTCCCTTTTCTTGAGCCAGAATCAGGCAATCGTCCAAGTAAGGATAGATTTGAATTCCTTTTAGCCTGAAGAAAGCTATCACTGGAGCCAGAACCTTTGTGAATACTCTGGGCGCAGTAGATAAGCCAAAGGGCAATGCAGAGAACTGATAATGAGAATTTCCAGCTCGAAAACGCAGATACTTTCTGCAACTTAGTCTTATAGGCACATGAAGGTAAGCTTCCTTGAGATCTAAAGTTACCATCCAGTGATCTTTGCCCAGCAGAGGTAAAAGCTGTTGTAACATCAACATTTTGAACTTGGGAATGTCCAGATAAGTGTTGAGGATAGATAAATCCAAAATTGGTCTCCACGTGTTCCCCTTCTTCGGTACTAGGAACAGGCGAGAATAAAATCCTAGGCCCCTTTCTGGCACAGGAACCGGCTGAATGGCCCCTATTTGGAGTAACAGAGAAATTTGCTTGTGAGCCTCTTGTCTTTGTAGAGGAGGAATGTCTGGCATGCCTTTGAAAGGAGGCAAGGTATGGAAATAAAACCTGTAACTGTGGTGAATGATATCCAGAACCCATCTGTCTTGGGTAATTAAATCCCAATTTTCTTTGAAAAGAGACAGTCTTCCTCCCAACGGTGCTGCCAGGCGAGAATGAACTGGCAGCTGAAAAGGCAGGTCATTGGGTCTGCTTACGAAAGGACTGACCCCTGCCCTCACCAGAAGTCTGAGCAGGGGAACTCCCTGTCCTAGGCCTAAAAGAACCCTGAGCTCTGCCCCTACCACGTCTAGACCTACCCCTAGACTGGGAATCATAAGCAGGATAAGTCCATCCCTTAGCAGGCCAATTTCTACTAAACTTCGGAGGCTGCACCTGCAAAAATCTTTAACAGTTTGCATAGACTTAGCCTTGTCCTCCATTTTCTTCAAAACTGCTTCTACAGGCGAACCAAACAACACATCAGACTGCAAAGGAGCATCCAAAATCCGTGTCTTAACATGCTCAGCTAAATTCTGATCTCTCAACCAGGCGTGCCTACGAAGAACAGAACCAGTGGCAGCCACCCTGGAGGAGGCCTGCACAGCATCAAAACCACATTGCAAGGAATGTTTACCCACCTGTTCAGACACATGAACTAAATCCTGCAACTCTTTACACTCAATACCTTCCGCCAAAGCATCCACCTTAGATTTCAACTGTGAAAGAAGATAATTCTGATATTTCAGCATGTGAAACTGACAATTCAACGCCCTCATGGCTAAAGTGGAAGAAGTATACACTTTCTTTCCCCATCTATCCAAAGCCCTTGCCTCTTTATCAGGAGGGACAGGATTTTTAACAACTGAGGCCTTCACACCTTTGGGCCCCTGAGAGACAGTTTCCGGGTCTGCCCTAGGACTCTTAAAAGATACTTATGAGCTTCAGGCACCCTATAATACCTATCCGGTTTAACTGGGGCAGGAGGCAAAGAATCAGGATTCAGGGAAGCCTCTGCAAAACATCTTCCACCACATTCAAAACAGGAGGTATAGCTAAAGGCCTATGCTGGGGTAAAACAAGAATTCCCTAAGCCTTTTCCTGGAATCAGAGAAATCTTGACCTTCCCATTTAAAATGCTCCCTCATGGAATGCAGAGTCTCTGAAAATGAAAAATCCTCAGGAGGAGAAGCTGAAGGAGTAGAATCATCCACATCAGAATCAGAATAAGGAGGGTACTCCTGCAAGTCTTCAGCCGAAGACTCAGAAGCCTCCGAGCATTGCTCAAAACTCTCAAACTCAGGTTCCACCCTAGGCCTCTTATCAGGAGGGGGCATAGAACCCCTTATCATAGTAATCAAATCCTCTGCCATTTTAAGCATATGTTTCTTAGGCAAAGACCCTGAAGCACTAGGAGAAACCCCCACTGAAGCAAAACTTGGCCTGCCCCTCAAAGAAGCCTTGGAAACAGAAGGGAGGCTCTAACCACCTTAGGAAGAGAGGGAAGAACAGCCACCTGAGAAGCCCCCTCAGCCTGGCCTACTTCCTGAGAGGAAACATCCTGTAACAGTAAAGTCTCTCCCTGAGACTCCAAAGAAACACCTGGCAAAACCTCCGGCTCCACTGAGCCCTCTAAAGAACCGACGCCTGGGACTGTCGGTTCTTCCACTCTAGGCTTTGCTGTTTTGTCCTTGTGTTTTTTAGCCGAAGCCGGCGTCGGAGCATCCGACGGCATTTTATAGTTACAACGCTTCCCAAACACTAACCTGGCACAGTCTAACCTTCTCTTAATAGTGCGTTTGTTAAATCTAGCACAAGAGCGGCATCCAACAACGTCGTGCTCAGGCCCTAAACAAGGTATACACAAAGTATGGTAATCCCTATGAGGTATCTGTTTCCCACAAGAAATACAGTTATTCACTTTTTCTGACATCCGGTTAAATACTGAGGCAAGAAAAACCAAAATATTCCCCAACGGGGTACTTAGCCAACTTTGATTCGGTCTGAAACTCTGGCTTCAGAAACTTTCAGAACGCCAACCTGCACTCGCAAAATTGCTTCTGCATCGGACCATGCGGCAAAAAAGACTGAGGATATGACGTCGGTCATGCGCATTAGTACCCTGACGTACTGACGTCAGTCTAATGCGCCCTGACCAACGTCAGCCATATACTTTGGTATTCGGGCCGACTGGACAGCGGACTACCCAATAGTTAGGACTGCAGCAATGTGGAATGAAGAACATCTACTAATGCTTTTTTTAAGCACTCTGTAACATGTAACAATATGTCTTTAAAATTTTTCGTTTTGGAACGAGTCATTAGTGACCCTAGGGGAGGTGACTGGGAAAGTTACCTGGAAACCAGAGAGTTAACCTGGCAACTTAAATTAGATGCCTCAAAGAACCCAGGAATGAATGAAAATATCAGTATTAATAGAATACTGAAAATGAAAAGGAATAAACTATAGATAGTTTTTACTTTCTCTTTGGTGTTCAAATCTCATTAACATTCACATTAATTACATTATAAAAGTTTATTAAAACAAGAAAGAAAATGTATTAACTGATTTATTTATGTACATTGTCATTACATTTGAAATAATTTTTAACACGAATGAATTCATTTAATTTTTGAATTAATGTTATATAAATATTTGTGCATTATCAATTTTGCATATTGGTTTACCTACTTTAATACAACAGTTATTTATTTTTAGTTAAGAAATTATTTTTAATGATGTGTTTTTATTTTATGATCAACAGAGATTTTTAATTGTTGTTTAACTTCATTAGTTACTATTATTAATGTATCACATTTATATATTTAAGAATAGTAAATGAATTTCGATAGGATCCAACAGTTTCAAGAACACTAAAATACGTTTTTCTGCTGGTAAATGCTTACTGAGAGTAAAAGATTTTACTTGTCATGTTTATGACAACACTGCAGCACTATAGCACTTTAAAAGTTGATTGCAATTTAGTTTAATTACTAATATGGCCTATTAACTTGTGTATTTAAACAGTGTGGCCACACTTGCATTTTAATCTTGAAAAAGCCTGGAATTGTCCAGGCGAAAGCGCTTGGTTTATTTTGGAGTGTTCTTCTGGTTTTCGCATTGGTGAATAATAGATTAACGGTGGATATACTTGGTTTGGTGTTCCTTCATAATCTAAGGAAGATTTCCTGTCTGGTTTGATATTCAACAAGTATCAGAAGATTTTTGCAGTAGCTACTGTTTTCATCAACGAAAAACTGTTACTTAACACGTTGTTTCTGGTCCAGGTTTGGCGTGTTCTACTAGTTTCTTCATTCATTTGACTGTATCCGCTTCGTTTGTTTGTGCTGTTATGGCGGAAGAACCACCTGCCACGGACCTTTTCAACACACCCCTTATACTAAGGGAGGACAGTGACGATACACCGGTTACCCGTTCTGAATTTAACCAGGTGTTAGCGTTACTTTCTAGCATTAACAAGGCACTTACGGGGCAATTGAACTCCGATGTTCCTGACTCACCTTTTTTTCCGGGAAACCAGCAACAAGCAGTACCGCTTGAGCAGAGATCCCTTACGGCGCAGGAGCCGAATGGCACCGCTAGTACAAGCTGCAATTCAAGAACTGGTTTAGCATCCTCACATGAAGGGAACTGTAACAACAGGGCACCGAACGGTGGAGTTACAGACAAACTGTTTAACTTTAAAAAATGGACAGAACTCCAACCGGAGTTCAAACAAGGTACATTTCATCATAATACACAACAACTGGACATTGATTTTGATTTCTTCAGCAACAAATTATATATGTATAAGAATTGTCAACTTGAAATTAATTATTTAAAGGAATGCATTAATGTTAAAAGAGTGCCGAAAGGACTCAGGTGTTATAAATTTCCGAATAATGCCACTGTTGGTTCTGTTTTACACACACAATTACTAGAACTTTTTAACCGAACCGGGTTGGAAATGTTAGATTTAATGGTGAAGGATTACCAGAATAAATGTAATGGGATTTTGGATGAACTTACTGTTTTGAATGACAATATTGTACAACATAAGAATTTCCTTAGACATAAAAGGAAATATGATGAAGTTTTTTCTGAAGTAGACCAGCACTGTCAAAAAGTAATTGACAGAAAAATTAAAAAACTTGACAGAGACCTTATAGAATATAGAGAAGGGAGGGCCTACCCCACGGGGTTGAAACACATTCAAGCTGCAGGAACTAATGAGGATGAATTTGAAAAAAGAACAGGGGGTCAAAACAACAGAAATGCACCTAACTCTGAACCTTTACGAAGAAGTGAAAGTTTAGCGCAGAAAGGCAATAACAATTCACCACAGGGTTTTCATTTCCCCCAGGGCAGACCAATGGGGAGGAATTTGAATGCCCCTTACCAACAGGCTTGGGGGAGGACACGCAATTAAACACGGATACTAGCAATTATGCTACTATTAGTCCTATCCCTAACATTAACAACATTGTGGTTTCCTTGAATAATTTCAATATTTACAACTACACTGATTTGGACATTACCCCAGTCTATTTTGAATTATTTACTAAAGGACTGAATTATGTTCCAGCTAGATCTGCTTATGTACCTAAGTTATTGATCGAGCTAAAACTTTTTGTTAGAAATCTTAACCTCTCTCTCTTCTTTAAGGGGCAAGATACTTCAACTAACAGCATCACTAGGTCCAGTCTTTTTAACCCACCCCTACATCCAAGTTTAAAAACATTTGAAGAGCTTATTGAAAACACATTGAGAACTAATTTGTCAAATAGACAAGACCCTTCACACAATTTCAACACACATCTGGTAGAAATTATGAATTTGTTAAAAGAACAAAAAATCAGGGTTATGAAACCAGATAAAGGGGGTGGTATGGTACTTATGACCACATTGGATTATGATAATGCAATGCACGACATATTGCAGGATTCCAATACATACAAACAGGCCTCTATTAATGAATTAAATGTTGCACAGGCTAACATTAAATACATCTTGAACGATCCTTTACTTCAAGGTGTGTTAAATGAAGAATTATTTAACTATTTGAATGTACCACATCCTAAGACCCCTATACTATTTGGTATACCTAAGGTTCACAAAGGAATTATTCCTTTGAAATTTAGGCCAATTGTTGTCAGAGCTAATAGTATTACAGAACCTTTAGGTAAATTTGTTGAACACAACACCAAATCTCTAGTTTCCAAGCTCCCTAATGTTTGCAAAGATTCTTGGGAATTCTTAGCCAGTATTCCATCCAACATCTGCAATAAGGATGTTTTAATGATCACAATAGACGTGGTAGAACTGTTCCCAAGTATACCACATGATATAGGATTAGACTGGTTTTCTGACATCTTAACAAGTTTAAGTGACTTAAGTAATAACCAGATCAACATACTCATTGAATTTATGGAAATCATTCTTAATAACAACTACATATTTTTCAATGGAGAATTCTTTAGGCAAAGAAAGGGAGTAGCCATGGGTTCCCCTTGTGCTTCATCTTATGCAAATGTTTTATACAAATGGGAGCAAACTTATATATACTCTTCTCAATGGAAACAGCAGATTTTACTTTATAAACGATATTTAGATGATATTTGTATTTTGTGGCAGGGGTCTAAGGAATCTTTTTGGGAATTCTTTGGTTACATAAACACCACTACTGATTTTTTGTCATTCACTTATGAACTTAGTAGTAACTCATTACATTATTTGGACATCCTGCTTACCAAGGATAGTAAAGGAGAACATTTTGAATCAACCATTTATAGGAAGCCTTCATACTCCAACACATTTTTACATTTTGATAGTTCACATCCCTTTTACACTAAAAAGGGAATCATCAGAGGTCAATTAATATGAGCATCGAGAATTTGTAGTACCTTGAATGCCTTTTTGGAGAAGGTTGCTACTTTAACTAATATGTGGGTAGAAAGAGGCTATCCTCATCAGTTAATTAACACAATCACAGAAGAAATATTAGAAAATAGGGATTCTAAGTTTCCACCCCTGCTTAGTAAGGGGCTCCCACTTCCCAAGAACAACTGTAGGGGAAATAATGATGTACAGAGAAGCTTTATCTATACATATACTAATGATGCAACTTACATTGAGAACACCTTACAAGCTTTTTGGCCTATGCTAAGAACACAAGGAGATATTAAGAATTATTTGCCAAAAACATTAACGTTCATTAGAAAACGTGACATAAATCTCAAGGGAATGTTTGAACAGAACACCAGTACAAGACAGATAAAAAACACTATGGCCCATTACAGGAAGAATGGTACATACAAATGTGGTGCGTGTAAACAATGCAAGTACCTACTTAATGCTGAGGAAATATTTCTTCCAGCTAGGAATTGCATTCTGAGGACATCTGGATACCACAACTGCAACACAATGGGGGTAGTATATTTGGGTGTATGTACATTCTGCCATGGTTTCTATGTGGGAAAGACCACTAGAATGCTCAAAAAATGGATTTATGAACATGTATATGAAATAGAGAAAAAGAAAACTACTAATGCTTTTTTTAAGCACTCTGTAACATGTAGTAATATGTCTTTAAAATTTTTCGTCTTGGAACGAGTCACTAGTGACCCTAGGGAGGTGACTGGGAAAGTTACCTAGAAACCAGAGAGTTAACCTGGCAACTAAAATTAGATGCCTCAAAGAACCCAGGAATGAATGAAAATATCAGTATTAACAGTATACTGAAAATGAAAAGGAATAAACTATAGGTAGTTTTAGTTTCTCTTTGGTGTTCAATTTTCATTAACATTCACATTGATTACATTATAAAAGTTTTTTAAACAAGAAAGAAAATGTATTAATTGATCTATTTATGTACACTGTTATTATATTTGAAATAATTTTTAACATGAATGAATCAATTTAATCTATGAATTAATGTTATACAAATATTTGTGCAGTACCAATTTTGCACATTGGTTTATCCACTTTAACACAACAGTGATATTTTTATTTAAGAAATTATATTTTTAATGATGTGTTTTTACTTTATAACCAATAGAGATTTTTAACTGTTGTTAAAATTCATTAGTACCTATTATTAATGTATTGTATTTATATACTTAAGAATAGTGAATGAACTCTGACAGGATCCAATAGTTTAAAGAACACTAAAACACGTTTGCTGTTGGTAAACGCTCACTGAGAGAAAAATATTTTACTTGTCATGTTCATGACAATACTGCAGCACTATAGCACTTTAAAAGTAGATTGCAATTTATTTTAATTGCTAATATGGCCTATTAACTTGTGTATTTAAACAGTGTGGCCACACTTCCATTTTAATCTTGAAAAGCCTGGAATTGTCCAGGCGAAAGCGCTGGTTTATTTTGGAGTGTTCTTCTGGTTTTCGCATTGGTGAATAATAGATTTATGGTGGATCAACTTGGTCTGGTATTCCTTCACAATTTAAGGAAGATTTTCTGTCTGGTTTGACATTTACCCAGTATCAGAAGATTTTTGCAGTAGCTACTGTTTTTACCAACGAAAAACTGTTACTCAACACGTTGTTTTTGGTCCAGGTTTGGTGTGTTTTTCCAGTTTCTCTACTTATTTGACTGTATCCGCTTCGTTTGTTTGTGCTGTTATGGCGGAAGAACCACCTGCCACGGACCTTCTCAACACACCCCTTATTTTAAGGGATGACAGTGACGATACACCGGTTACCCGTTCTGAATTTAACCAGGTGTTAGCGTTACTTTCTAGCATTAACAAGGCACTTACGGGGCAATTGAACTCCGATGTTCCTGACTCACCTTTTTTTCCGGGAAACCAGCAACAAGCAGTACCGCTTGAGCAGAGATCCCTTACGGCGCAGGAGCCGAATGGCACCGCTAGTACAAGCTGCAATTCAAGAACTGGCTTAGCATCTACACATGAAGGAAACTGTAATAACAGGGCACCGAACGGTGGAGTTACAGACAAATTGTTTAATTTTAAAAAATGGACAGAACTCCAACCGGAGTTCAAACAAGGTACATTTCATCATAACACACAACAACTGGACATAGACTTTGATTTCTTTAGTAACAAATTATATATGTATAAGAATTGTCAACTTGAAATTAATTATTTAAAGGAATGCATTAATGTTAAAAGAGTGCCGAAAGGACTCAGATGTTATAAATTTCCGAATAATGCTACTGTTGGTTCTGTTCTACATACACAATTACTAGAACTTTTTAATCGAACTGGGTTGGAAATGTTAGATTTAATGGTGAAGGATTACCAAAATAAATGTAATGGGATTTTGGATGAACTCACTGTTTTGAATGATAATATTGTACAGCACAAGAATTTCCTTAGACACAAAAGGAAATATGACGAAGTTTTATCTGAAGTAGACCAACATTGTCAAAAAGTAATTGACAGAAAAATTAAAAAACTGGATAGAGACCTTATAGAATACAGAGAAGGTAGGGCTTCCCCTACGGGGTTGAAACACAACCAACTTGCAGGAACCAATGAGGATGAATTTGAAAAAAGAACAGGGGTCAAAACATCAGAAATGTATCTAACTCTGAATCTTTACGAAGAAGTGAAAGGTTAGCGCAGAAAGGCAATAACAATTCACCACAGGGTTTTCATTTCCCCCAGGGCAGACCAATGGGGAGAAATTTGAATGCCCCCTACCAACAGGCTTGGGGGAGGACACGCAATTAAACACAGACATTAGCAACTATGCCACTATATGTCCTATCCCTAACAATAACAACATTGTGGTATCTTTGAACAATTACAATATCTACAACTACACTGATTTGGACATTACTCCAGTCTATTTTGAATTATTTACTAAAGGACTGAATTATGTTCCAGCTAGACCTGCTTATTTACCTAAGTTATTGATTGAGTTAAAACTATTTGTTAGAAATCTAAACCTTTCTCTCCTCTTTAAGGGGCAAGATACTTCAACTAACAGCATCACTAGGTCTAGTCTTTTTAACCCACCCCTACATCCGAGTTTAAAACCATTTGAAGAGCTTATTGAAAACACATTGAGAACTAATTTGTCAAACAGACAAGACCCTCCACATAATTTCAACAAACATCTGGTAGAAATTATGAATTTGTTAAAAGAACAAAAAATCAGGGTTATGAAACCAGATAAAGGGGGTGGTATGGTACTTATGACCACATTGGATTATGATAATGCAATGCACGACATATTGCAGGACTCCAATACATACAAACAGGCCTCTATTAATGAATTAAATGTTGCACAGGCTAACATTAAATACATCTTGAACGATCCTTTACTTCAAGGTGTGTTAAATGAAGAATTATTTAACTATTTGAATGTACCACATCCTAAGACCCCTATACTATTTGGTATACCTAAGGTTCACAAAGGAATTATTCCTTTGAAATTTAGGCCAATTGTTGCCGGAGCTAATAGTATTACAGAACCGTTAGGCAAATTTGTTGAGTACAACACCAAATCTCTAGTTTCCAAGCTCCCCAATGTTTGCAGAGATTCTTGGGAATTCTTAGCTAGTATTCCACCTAATATCTGTAATAAGGATGTTTTGATGATTACAATAGACGTAGTAGAACTGTTCCCAAGCATACCACATGACATAGGAATAGACTGGTTTTCTGACATCTTAATAAGTTTAAGTGACTTAAGTAATAACCAGATCAACATACTCATTGAATTTATGGAAATCATCCTTAATAATAACTACATATTTTTCAATGGAGAATTTTTCAGGCAAAGTAAGGGAGTAGCCATGGGTTCCCCATGTGCATCATCCTATGCAAACATTGTCTTATTTAAATGGGAGCAAACTTTTATACATTCTTCTAAATGGAAACAGCAGATTTTATTTTACAAGCGATATTTGGACGACATTTGTATTCTGTGGCAGGGGTCTAAGGAATCTTTTTTGGAGTTTTTTGGTTATATCAATACCACCACCGATTTTTTGTCATTTACTTATGAACTTAGTAGTAACTCACTGCATTATTTGGATATCCTTCTTACTAAGGACAGTAAAGGAGAACATTTTGAATCAACTATTTATAGGAAGCCCTCATATTCCAACACATTTTTACATTTTGACAGTTCACATCCCTTCCACACTAAAAAGGGAATTATCAGAGGTCAACTGATCCGAGCATCCAGAATTTGTAGTACCTTAAATGCCTTTTTGGATTAGGTTGCAACTTTGACTAATATGTGGGTAGAAAGAGGCTATCCTAACCAGTTAATTAACACAATCACAGAAGAAATATTAGAAAATAGGGATTCTAAGTTTCCACCCCTGCTTAGTAAGGGACTTCCACTTCCTAAGAACAACAGTAGGGGAAATAATGATGTACAAAGAAGCTTCATCTATACATATACTAATGATGCAACTTATATTGAGAACACCTTACAAGCTTTTTGGCCAATGCTAACAACACAAGAAGATATTAAAAATTATTTACCAAGAACATTAACCTTCATTAGAAAACGTGACATAAACCTTAAGGGAATGTTTGAACAGAACACCAGTACAAGACATTTAAAGAACATTGTCGCCCCTCACAGGAAGAATGGTACATACAAATGTGGTACGTGCAAACAATGCAAGTACCTACTTAACGCTGAGGAAATATTTCTACCAGCTAGGAATTGTACCCTGAGGATACCGGGGTACCACAACTGCAACACAATGGGGGTAGTATATTTGGGTGTATGTACATTCTGCCATGGTTTCTACGTGGGAAAGACCACTAGAATGCTCAAAAAATGGATTTATGAACATGTATATGAAATAGAGAAAAAGAAAACTACTAATGCTTTTTTTAAGCATTCTGTAACATGTAGTAATATGTCTTTAAAATTTTTCGTCTTGGAACGAGTCACTAGTGACCCTAGGGGAGGTGACTGGGAAAGTTACCTAGAAACCAGAGAGTTAAGCTGGCAACTAAAATTAGATGCCTCAAGGAACCCAGGAATGAATGAGAACATCAGTATTAACAGTATAATGAAAATGAAAAGGAACAAACTATAGGTAGTTTTTAGTTTCTCTTTGGTGTTCAATTTTCATTAACATTCACATTGATTACATTATAAAAGCTTTTTAAACAAGAAAGAAAATGTATTAATTAATCTATTTATGTACACTGTCATTATATTTGAAATAATTTTTAACAGGAATGAATTAATTTAATTTATGAATTAAGGTTATACAAACATTTGTGCAGTACCAATTTTGTACATTGGTTTATTTACTTTAACACAATAGTTACATTTTTATTTAAGAAATTATTTTTAATGATGTGTTTTTACTTCATGACTAATAGAGATTTTTAACTGTTGTTAAAATTCATTAGTTACTATTATTATTGTATTGTATTTATATATTTAAGAATAGTGAATGAATTTTGACAGGATCCAGTAGTTTAAAGAACACTAAAACACTTTTGCTGTTGGTAAACGCTTACTGAAAGAAAAGGATTTTACTTGTCATGTTTATGACAATACTGCAGCACTATAGCACTTTAAAAGTTGATTGCAATTTATTTTAATTGCTAATTTGGCCTATTAACTTGTGTATTTAAACAGTGTGGCCACACTTCCATTTTAATCTTGAAAAAGCCTGGAATTGTCCAGGCGAAAGCGCTTGGTTTATTTTGGAGTGTTCTTCTGGTTTTCGCATTGGTGAATAAAAGATTTATGGTGGATCAACTTGGTCTGGTATTCCTTCACAATTTAAGGAAGATTTTCTGTCTGGTTTGACATTTACCCAGTATCAGAAGATTTTTGCAGTAGCTACTGTTTTTACCAACGAAAAACTGTTACTCAACACGTTGTTTTTGGTCCAGGTTTGGTGTGTTTTTCCAGTTTCTCTACTTATTTGACTGTATCCGCTTCGTTTGTTTGTGCTGTTATGGCGGAAGAACCACCTGCCACGGACCTTTTCAACACACCCCTTATACTAAGGGAGGACAGTGACGATACACCGGTTACCCGTTCTGAATTTAACCAGGTGTTAGCGTTACTTTCTAGCATTAACAAGGCACTTACGGGGCAATTGAACTCCGATGTTCCTGACTCACCTTTTTTTCCGGGAAACCAGCAACAAGCAGTACCGCTTGAGCAGAGATCCCTTACGGCGCAGGAGCCGAATGGCACCGCTAGTACAAGCTGCAATTCAAGAACTGGCTTAGCATCTACACATGAAGGAAACTGTAATAACAGGGCACCGAACGGTGGAGTTACAGACAAATTGTTTAATTTTAAAAAATGGACAGAACTCCAACCGGAGTTCAAACAAGGTACATTTCATCATAACACACAACAACTGGACATAGACTTTGATTTCTTTAGTAACAAATTATATATGTATAAGAATTGTCAACTTGAAATTAATTATTTAAAGGAATGCATTAATGTTAAAAGAGTGCCGAAAGGACTCAGATGTTATAAATTTCCGAATAATGCTACTGTTGGTTCTGTTCTACATACACAATTACTAGAACTTTTTAATCGAACTGGGTTGGAAATGTTAGATTTAATGGTGAAGGATTACCAAAATAAATGTAATGGGATTTTGGATGAACTCACTGTTTTGAATGATAATATTGTACAGCACAAGAATTTCCTTAGACACAAAAGGAAATATGACGAAGTTTTATCTGAAGTAGACCAACATTGTCAAAAAGTAATTGGCAGAAAAATTAAAAAACTGGATAGAGACCTTATAGAATACAGAGAAGGTAGGGCTTCCCCTACGGGGTTGAAACACAACCAACTTGCAGGAACCAATGAGGATGAATTTGAAAAAAGAACAGGGGTCAAAACATCAGAAATGTATCTAACTCTGAATCTTTACGAAGAAGTGAAAGGTTAGCGCAGAAAGGCAATAACAATTCACCACAGGGTTTTCATTTCCCCCAGGGCAGACCAATGGGGAGAAATTTGAATGCCCCCTACCAACAGGCTTGGGGGAGGACACGCAATTAAACACAGACATTAGCAACTATGCCACTATATGTCCTATCCCTAACAATAACAACATTGTGGTGTCTTTGAACAATTACAATATCTACAACTACACTGATTTGGACATTACTCCAGTCTATTTTGAATTATTTACTAAAGGACTGAATTATGTTCCAGCTAGACCTGCTTATTTACCTAAGTTATTGATTGAGTTAAAACTATTTGTTAGAAATCTAAACCTTTCTCTCCTCTTTAAGGGGCAAGATACTTCAACTAACAGCATCACTAGGTCTAGTCTTTTTAACCCACCCCTACATCCGAGTTTAAAAGCATTTGAAGAGCTTATTGAAAACACATTGAGAACTAATTTGTCAAACAGACAAGACCCTCCACATAATTTCAACAAACATCTGGTAGAAATTATGAATTTGTTAAAAGAACAAAAAATCAGGGTTATGAAACCAGATAAAGGGGGTGGTATGGTACTTATGACCACATTGGATTATGATAATGCAATGCACGACATATTGCAGGACTCCAATACATACAAACAGGCCTCTATTAATGAATTAAATGTTGCACAGGCTAACATTAAATACATCTTGAACGATCCTTTACTTCAAGGTGTGTTAAATGAAGAATTATTTAACTATTTGAATGTACCACATCCTAAGACCCCTATACTATTTGGTATACCTAAGGTTCACAAAGGAATTATTCCTTTGAAATTTAGGCCAATTGTTGCCGGAGCTAATAGTATTACAGAACCGTTAGGCAAATTTGTTGACCACAACACCAAATCTCTAGTTTCCAAGCTCCCCAATGTTTGCAGAGATTCTTGGGAATTCTTAGCTAGTATTCCACCTAATATCTGTAATAAGGATGTTTTGATGATTACAATAGACGTAGTAGAACTGTTCCCAAGCATACCACATGACATAGGAATAGACTGGTTTTCTGACATCTTAATAAGTTTAAGTGACTTAAGTAATAACCAGATCAACATACTCATTGAATTTATGGAAATCATCCTTAATAATAACTACATATTTTTCAATGGAGAATTTTTCAGGCAAAGTAAGGGAGTAGCCATGGGTTCCCCATGTGCATCATCCTATGCAAACATTGTCTTATTTAAATGGGAGCAAACTTTTATACATTCTTCTAAATGGAAACAGCAGATTTTATTTTACAAGCGATATTTGGACGACATTTGTATTCTGTGGCAGGGGTCTAAGGAATCTTTTTTGGAGTTTTTTGGTTATATCAATACCACCACCGATTTTTTGTCATTTACTTATGAACTTAGTAGTAACTCACTGCATTATTTGGATATCCTTCTTACTAAGGACAGTAAAGGAGAACATTTTGAATCAACTATTTATAGGAAGCCCTCATATTCCAACACATTTTTACATTTTGACAGTTCACATCCCTTCCACACTAAAAGGGAATCATCAGAGGTCAATTAATATGAGCATCGAGAATTTGTAGTACCTTGAATGCCTTTTTGGAGAAGGTTGCAACTTTGACTAATATGTGGGTAGAAAGAGGCTATCCTAACCAGTTAATTAACACAATCACAGAAGAAATATTAGAAAATAGGGATTCTAAGTTTCCACCCCTGCTTAGTAAGGGGCTCCCACTTCCCAAGAACAACTGTAGGGGAAATAATGATGTACAGAGAAGTTTCATCTATACTTATACTAAAGATGCAGCTTACATTGAGAACACCTTACAAGCTTTTTGGCCTATGCTAACAACACAAGAAGATATTAAGAATTATTTGCCAAAAACATTAACGTTCATTAGAAAACGTGACATAAATCTCAAGGGAATGTTTGAACAGAACACTAGTACGAGGCAGATTAAAACTACTACGGCCCCTCATAGGAAGAATGGTACATTCAAATGTGGGGCATGTAAACAATGCAAGTACCTACTTAATGCTGAAGAGTTATTTCTTCCAGCTAGGAATTGCATTTTGAGGATACCGGGATATCACAACTGCAACACAATGGGAGTAGTATACTTGGGTGTATGTACATTCTGCCAAGGTTTCTATGTGGGAAAAACCACTAGAATGCTCAAAAAACGGATTTATGAACATGTATATGAAATAGAGAAAAAGAAAACTACTAATGCTTTTTTTAAGCATTCTGTCACATGTAATAACATGTCTTTAAAATTTTATATTTTGGAAAGAGTTATTAGTGATCCTAGGGGGGGTGACTGGGAAAGTTACCTGGAAACCAGAGAGTTAACCTGGCAACTTAAATTAGATGCCTCAAAGAACCCAGGAATGAATGAAAATATCAGTATTAATAGTATACTGAAAATGAAAAGGAATAAACTATAGATAGTTTTTAGTTTCTCTTTGGTGTTCAAATCTCATTAACATTCACATTAATTACATTATAAAAGTTTTTTAAAACAAGAAAGAAAATGTATTAATTGATTTATTTATGTACATTGTCATTACATTTGAAATAATTTTTAACACGAATGAATTAATTTAATTTTTGAATTAATGTTATATAAATATTTGTGCATTATCAATTTTGCATATTGGTTTACCTACTTTAATACAACAGTTATTTATTTTTAGTTAAGAAATTATTTTTAATGATGTGTTTTTATTTTATGATCAACAGAGATTTTTAATTGTTGTTTAACTTCATTAGTTACTATTATTAATGTATCACATTTATATATTTAAGAATAGTAAATGAATTTCGATAGGATCCAACAGTTTCCAGAACACTAAAATACATTTTGCTGCTGGTAAATGCTTACTGAGAGTAAAAGATTTTACTTGTCATGTTTATGACAACACTGCAGCACTATAGCACTTTAAAAGTTGATTGCAATTTAGTTTAATTACTAATATGGCCTATTAACTTGTGTATTTAAACAGTGTGGCCACACTTGCATTTTAATCTTGAAAAAGCCTGGAATTGTCCAGGCGAAAGCGCTTGGTTTATTTTGGAGTGGTGTTCTGGTTTTCGCATTGGTGAATAATAGATTAACGGTGGATATACTTGGTTTGGTGTTCCTTCATAATCTAAGGAAGATTTCCTGTCTGGTTTGATATTCAACAAGTATCAGAAGATTTTTGCAGTAGCTACTGTTTTCATCAACGAAAAACTGTTACTTAACACGTTGTTTCTGGTCCAGGTTTGGCGTGTTCTTCTAGCTTCTTCATTCAAGTAGGGTTATACAGAATTATTCAGAGGGATAATTTATAACAGCCCATCCAATTATTAAGATTATCTTAAAAAAAGACAAGCAAACTACTTTGCTTGACAAGTAAGAGTTTCTTGTTTCACAGGTTTGGAATACACTACGTTAAATACCTATCCCACCAACTTAATAAAAATAGTGCTACTTTACATAGTGAGTCAACAGTTACAAGTAAAACATGTTAGACTACAAGGCATCACATTAGCCATTCCACAAGTAGTCATATAATCTTTAACTTCAAAAAGTTGGTCTGATTATCACTAATAAGAAATGGCATAATCATATTTCAAGTGTAACTTTTACATGCCTGTCATATTTACATTTCATAAATTACATGGATTAGAGACCATTGCCCAACATTACAAACATTTCTACACACACACACACACACACACACACACACACACACACACACACACAGTTATGCTTTGTCATATGTGACAGCTAAATATTTATTTACATAACTCTCTACTGCTTCATTTTACTTACAGTTATAACACTTTTTTCCAGTGTCACATATGCTGCTTTCAAAACTAAGAACATGTTTATCTCCGTTTCACATATACTGTTCTGATTATAACATGTTTATGTTCACTATAAGGTTTTCTAGAAGCATTTTCTCCTTTTTATCTTTTCCTCTTACACTAACATTTGTTTTGATTGCATTGCAAATAATCAGTTTGCAGTGCTTAACTTCAAATACAATTAGCCCATTTGCAAAGCTTGAATGTGTTCTGCTCATTATGCTATTTGCAAAGTACTTTAGTGCATAACAGCAAAAAGAGAAAAGCCAGTTATACCTGTCATACTCTACATCAAAACTGACTCCAGCTATAAAAATTAATTGTGAGTTTGGTGATACCACACTATACATTATAGAAATATACTTTACACAACAAATATTATAAGGTCTAGATAAAACAGCATACCGCTTAACAGCATACTTACCTTACACTTCATTGTGATCATGGCACGTGCAACAGCAAAAAGCAGAAAGGAACCCTGACATCAGCGTACTTGTATCAATAACAGGCTACACATGCATGCATTTTGAACTGCTCGTAGATGCAAAATTATGTAATATTTATGTCTGTAGTATTTCCTAAAAAATTATGCATCATGTCAACTCAGAACAATGAATTATTAAACAAAATTCATGTTTTATTTATTATGTAATGTGCTGTGCATACACAGTATAAGTAATGATCTGCAGTTTTAAATACTTAACTATAGGAAAAAAACATGCTATTTGCTATGAAGAGTTTAATGTCAATACTTATTTCAATATAGTATTTAGTCATGTATTTATAGTTGCTGCATCAAACACAGTAGTCAGAGTCATCGTATGCATCAAACTGGATAAGATATGCAGTGTAATGAGGCATATAATAGCATAAATTAACATGGCATTCTGATGGTATCTCTTTGGCATGTCTACAAGAGAGGATTTGCTACTATTAAATGGATCAGACTCTGTTAAATAGGTACATAGCTCTAGTTACACTCATATCTGTACGACACATACAATGAAAAATACAGTAAAATATATACAGAAAACAGATACACAAATACAAATGCAATTTTAATTTTGATACATAAAAGTACTTTTCATTCTCACCTAATGTGAAAGTAAATGTGAATGTGTAATTTTCCATGCACAATCTTCTTGGCTATATTAAAAGCTGATGATACCCTCTGACACTGTAAACTAATCTAACCGTTGAGAATATGTGTTTCTCATAATCACCATTATATAGTTCTCCAGTTACCTAGAAAACAGATCTCAAGCATGTGAAATGGAACTCTGTCACATCATCACTAAGTCCTGTTTCTGATGGAGTCATCCAGGGCTCAGTATTTGGTCCATTTCTCTTTACAGTCTTTGTAAAAAATCTAGAATACAATATTGGGAAAGTCAAACTCATCTAGTATGTAGGCAAATCCTCCAGTGCTATCACAGATAACAATACACACACCATGCATTCCTTTCTGCAAACTTCATTTCATACATCTGATTCTTAGGTAAAGTGCATGTGCCTTTTCATAAATGCCTCAAGAAACAAAGTTAATGCTTTTCTTAGTGAAGCCACCCTCTATAGCTGCCCATCTAAGTTGCTCCCAAATGTTCCTTCACTCCAGTCTTTCTGTAAAAAATGCTCACCTTTTATTTCTGCAACTAATTATATTTAAATAGTAGGGACTGATATATAATAACTGCGCAGAATTGCTCCTGATAACAAAAATATATTCAAAACTCCTATCCAAAACATCTGCAAATCTAGAACTAACCACACTAGGTGAACTTTATATGACTAACGAATTCCTAACAGCCAAAGCTAGCATCTCCACTACTATAACCAACCTCACCTCTAGCCTCTTGTATTTTTTCACATTTCTTTACTAACCAAGCTTCAACACTGACCACTACCTTTCCTTACACAGTCATGATTGGCTTTTGTTCAGCCACTATTGTACCTCCCTAAAGCTCTACTCAGCACACAAACTTCTTTCCCTCCCTAAATATACAGTTCTATCAGACTCCTCTGCTATCTGGACAGCTCAATGGAACAGTAGACAGTCTATTCTCCAACTTGCCCAAATATGTTTGCTGATCAGTAGACAGAGTGATGTAGTATTAATCACCTATTCTGGCAAAATATGAAATAATCTCCCTCCCAAGATAAGGGCTAGTACTAGTAGGCATACGGATAAAAACCCTGCTGACATCACACATCAGTAACAAGTGAATGTGTACTTATGTCATCACCTATCTGCTATATTATTCTGCCAAACAAGTACTCTAATAATAAAATCAATTGTAAAACATTGTTCATACTATCAATGCTTCTGACTACTGACTTAAAACTTAGACAAATATATATACATGTTTTATACATAATTGTATTGTTTTCAGTGCCTATGTGTTGCCACCTCTAAAATTTTATCACATTTAATAATAGTAGTCTTATAACTTTGTCTGCTGATTTTCTAGATATGCCTGCTGTATATATTGACTATATAACATTCAATGATTAATTCTGCATTAATATTAGTTTTGTAGAAGATACTTCAGGGGATTCCACTAAAACTGTGACTTCCTAGATGGACATACCCAGTGAACAGATGTGAAGTGGGAGAAAGCCCCTTTGTTGTAATTTTACTTTATTTTTCTCTTTAATTAATTCAAGTAGCTTCCCTCCCTGGGGAAGCAGAGGTCACTAAGGTACCTTCCCCCTTTATACACATGTACAGATTACTCCCAGTTGCAGTTTGTTAATGAAGTGATAGCCACATATGACAAGCATGCACTTGCATTCTGTGTCTTTGTTAGGTAACAGGGACAATATCTGACTAAAAGATAATTCTGCATGTATTTCTTGCAGTGTGATATTGTCTGTGATGCCTGCCTAATAGTTTTTGGTTGTAAGACACTATGGCTGATGATTGTAAGAGCAAATGCATCTGAATTACCTGAAATGATCACTATGCTGTTGGAATGGGAGGGTGTGACCTGGGTTTGAAGCAAAAGGGTCACAGTAATAACTTGGAGGCTGTCTTCTATCAGGAAGAATCCCTTAAAACAACTATCTGTAAACTATACTGGGTCTATATTACCAGATTAAAACCGGTTTCAGCGAACACCACAAGACCGACACATACAGCGCGAACTACGGTAGCAATAAACATTCAAAACACGAAATGTCATGGTTAGCCCATCTGCAATATAGCTCCGTAAGGTAAGAGTGCGATAGTTATGAACCTTAGGGTTAGGGTGCAGGTTAAAGTAAGTGCACAGATAGTTAATGTATGTAAGGTTTAGTGTAGGGTTAGAAGTAGGGTTTTGTTAAGTGTATGTGTGTGGATTATTTGTTTTGTTTGGGTATATGTTTGTAGGGTAAGTGTGCGATAGTTACGGACCTTAGGGTTAGGGTGCAGGTTAAGGTAAGTGAATAGATAGTAATGTATGTAAGGTTTAGTGTAGGGTTAGAAGTAGAGTTTGGTTAGTGTATGCATGTGTTTTATTTATTATGTTTGGGTATGTAGCACGCGGTGGTGTTGGCTGACTATGACGATTAGATTTTTGCAATTTCGCATTTTAGGGGGTTCGGCATATTTGTGGTTTGCTCTATACGTGTCGGTCTTGTGGTGTTCACTGAAATGAGTTTTCAATCTGGTAATATAGACCCACTATACTAATACTGGTGCTCCCTTATTTTTTTGTAGTCCATAGACTGGTACAGATATTTGGAGACTCTTTACTTTAATTAGGAACTCCTGGGCAACAAAGATAGGCTGCCATCTTGAATGCATGTGGCACTCACCCTTGATGCTAATTTCTTATTTTGTGTAAGGTAACTATGTATAACATGGAGACTATACACATTTATTAGACAATATTGGACATCTATGTCTTGTCACAATTCACCCTCTCTCTTTTTCACAGCAACTGATTCAGGTACATATGTCTTTTCTCCACTGGGGACCCCCACACACACACACACACATACACACACACACACACACACACACACACACACACACACACACACACACACACACACACATATATACATGTTACACACTCAAAATATTCCTATCAGAAGCTCCCATTAAAATAAACATGCAACTCAAATAACTCTAAGGAGGCATTTGAAGGAAATGACCTTCAAGAACAAAGGAACAGCTTTCTGTACTCCCAAAAATCACTCTAGCTGCTTGAACACCACAATATTTTGGAAGGAATTGTTAATTAACTTAGAGTATATCTATGGACTTTTCTCCTTTCTTATAACGGGTTGTTATAGTAGCCTCTTTTCCTCTCCCACTCTCTTTCCTGTGTTTACTACTCACTAGTTCCATCTATTTATCTATTTTTATTGGGGAATTAAGCAATTAAAACAAAACAACAATTATATGAAAGCTGTGGGCAGAAGTAAGCTCTGGACAACCTAGTTGCAGAATATTGCTGGGGATACCTAGATAACGCAGGGAACCTCATACTTACTAAATTGCAGGTAAGTTTAATCCACTCTGCAAAAACAGATAAGCTGCCTACACTGATCGATTCTTACATTCCTTAGCTAAGCTTTCATCATTATCTAGACTGCTGTTTATAAGTTCTGTATAAAACTATGCTGTGTATTCTATTTTAACAATGCTTTCAATTTATATTAATGTATAATCAAGTTATTTCTGCTGCATTTTAGTTTGACAATGTTCTCAATATTTATGAATGTATAAAATCACTTATTTCTGCTGGAGCTTTTCTCTATGGGCCTTTGCTGAAAAGGGTCCCTGCCCAGTCAGACTATCCCAGTAAACAAATGCACATATGTAAGTAAATAAATAAATAAATTGTTAGTTGTTTTTATTGCAATTTAGATGGCTGTGGGAAATCCCCACTCTACTATGACTTGCTACAGTTAACGTTTCTTTCTACCTTATCCCCATTGCCACCCACTCTTGCATCATTTATTTTATACTTCTAAAGGTTACAATTACCAAATAGCATAATCTATCAGCTAACCAATCTTTACTCACTCCCTACCCACAAACTACCCCTCTTGTTTTACCATTTGAAACCTTTTATTAAGGCTTCCAAATACAGCAACAAAAATGTAAGATCTCACAATACTTCCCACGCTAGTAATTCTCCTACTCTCATTACAGAACATATCAAAGATCCACACAAAAATGTTACATAAAAGAACCTTTACACAGGTCCACTTGAACAAAAGCAGTTCAAACAACCTTTCAGCTCTATTTAAACTTACCAACCCTTTCACTCAAACCAGCCTCCCCCACAATTCCACAGTCAAACAAGACATCCTATACCCTACAACTCAGGCTTAACCACAACTAAAAATGTCATCTTCTATTAAAATGGTTTAAACCCTTACACTTACACAAATATGCAACATATTTTCTGTTAGTATTCTTATCTGCAAACATGGAATGAAACCAGTCACCTCCTCTTGACTATCCTATCCCATTTATTTAGTCCAACCTCCTAAAGGTCTGTCTACTAAATGAATGCAGAAAGCATCACAAATAAATTAAAACACCTTGAAACCTTTCTAAACAGTCACTCCTCAGATATAATGACAAAAACAAAATCACAGGTTAAACAAAGGCACCCTAGAGCATTACTAGTTCCCCACAAAGTACAGATACAACTTCAATGCTTGGTTAGGAACAAGATTGGAAAGGAGTTCAACAATCCTGCACAAATTTCTCCTGCAAATTTTGTGAGATATTTCCAAAGCAACAAGCAATAATGACTATGATTCATACTGGCAAAAATATGAACGATTAGCCTTTTGAGCTATTCCAGCTAAGCTAAAACACCAAGCAGTAGTAGTAGGAAATATCTGTAAATTAAATGCCAAACAGTAGTAAAAAAATCTTGTCATGAGCAACATTTCTTCACCTTTGCGAATAAAAACAGCTTCACGTTCTTCATACTAAAACATCAAATCTTCTGTTGAGATTAAAAATAGCTGCACTTCTTAGTAGCAAAACAACCAATCTTTATTGAGTAGAACATATATAAATTGGCAGATAAGCACTGAGCTTATGAAAAGAAACTAGAAATAAATTTCAAAAACAAAGAAAAAAACAACATTCTGTTTAACTCTATAGAAACGTAAACATATAATTGTGGTTGGTTAAAACTTGAATATCTCTTAGAATATAAATTAGAATATCCTAGATCCTGGATTCACTCCTGTGCATACAGCACATCAGGTAACGAGTTCCCTTCAGCACTCATTGTTTCCATACAATTACGGGTTTTACGGGATCAGGTTGCTAGCCTGAAGCCCAACCCTCCTTAGAGGATGCACCACACACACACACACACACACACACACACACACACACACACACACACACACACACACACACACACACACACACACACACCTGGGGCCAATTTAGAGTGTACAATACATCTACTGCATGTCTTTGGAATGTGAGAAGAAACTGGAGAACCCAGAGGAAACCCACATGAATGCAGGGAGGACATGCAGACTCCACAAAAAAAGAACCCCAGCCGAGAATCCAACCAGAGAACCCCTTGCTGTGAGGTGACAATGCTAACCACTACAGCACTGCGCGATCCATATTAGAGTATAGTTGTGTTTAATAAACCAATAGTTATCTTGCTTCTTGTGTGATTGAATGGAGTGTTTGCAGCCAGGAAATTCAGTAGTAAAACTCGAATGAGAGAACTTGGTGTGCTATAAGACTTATAAATGCACCTATGAGGATATAGTACTTGGGGTCTTTGTGTTTGGTGTTTTTTATAGATACATAAATGTGTACCATAGGTGTTAACCGTCTAATCAACTATGTAGGCTAACTTGTCTAAAACACATACTACACTATCCATTGTCTGTGTGACTGGATAGAGAAAATGTATGTGGGAAATCAGGAAGTAAAATCTGACTGGATGAAAAACTGAAATGCTGGTCTGCTGTGGGCCTTATGCACCAGTGAGGACTTCGTAATGTGGCTTTTGTGTGATTGGTATTTTTTATATAGAAACTAAATGTTGTTCTTGTTGGTGTACAGCAGAGTATAAGTCAAATAATAGTATTTTTTAAATAAATAGGAGAATTTAAATAATAAGGAAATTAACCCCACTTCAAAGATGTCTCTGTATGTTAAAAATTAATAAATGTAGCTTGTCTGCAGCTCTTTCACTCACGCTTCTTCAGATCTACCTCTTGGGTGGAACCTATTAATTAGAATGAAAACTTTTTGTGCACAGTAGTACAATAACTAACAACCAATTAATAATTAAAAATTAATAATTGCATAAATCTCCACCAAAGTCAAATTAAGCTGTCAATATTGTGTGGTGATGGAGTCGCCTAAGACTGAGAACACTGGTGATGGAAATCTAAGTCTTGGGTCCTGGTGGTTTACATGCTTCTAGTCTGATCTGCCATTCTAATTCACATTTTTCCAATCTGTCATGAAATTGGAATATCTTATGTCTGGGTTGATCTTGGTTGTGCTTAGCTAGTGCATTGCTGTTGTTGCTTTATTGGATGTATGTGCGATGTCTAGCAATTCTGGTTTTAAGTCTTTTGATAGTTTTCCTGATATAGAAGGCAGGGCATTGGGTGCATTGGGCCCTGTAAACTACTGATTTTGAATTGCAATTACCAGGTTATTGGCTGTTGTAGTAGTGGTCAGTGTTAGGGCACTGGAAATCTGTTTTGCTGCTCATGTGCTTACAGGAACTGCAGTTGAGGGGTCCACAAGGGAATGTACCCTTCAGGGAGTTGAGTTGGTCCATGGTTGTTCTGATATTCCTGTTTCTCCAAATGCTGAAACTAGTTTTTTCTTGTAGTATATTGTTTAGCATTAGGTTATTCTAGAGAATAATCCAGTTGTCCTTAATAATGTCCATTATAACTCTGCAGTCAGTGGAGTAAGTAATGGTCATGTAGATGTCTTTATATCCCTCATTTTGTTTTTTTCTCCTGCTAGTTCTGTGGCTGTTGTCAGAGTTTGGGTATCAGGGTTGTTGTTTTTTTAGAGAGAGATAGTATCAAGAATCCCAAAGATGAACTTTTTACTGTAACCACAGGTGAGGAAATCTTTCTCTAGGTTCAGTATGTTGATGGTGAAATCCCTTAGTTCCTTCAATACTCTCGCAATCCTGAGCACCCTGGGATTTAATCACATTCTTCATAGTCTGGAAAGGATGCATACTGTCCTGGTGCAATAGTAAGTTTACTTTGGTGGGTTTTTGGTATAGGTTATTTGAAAACCAGTCAGAGCCTTCCAATTTTGATATCGTGAGGTCTAGGAAATTAGCACTGTTTTTGTTGTGGGAAGTTATAAAATTCAAGAAATTTGTGGCGTTCCCAATGCAGTTGAAAAATTCCAGTAACCTTGCCTCCATGCTGTTACATATAATAAAAATGTCATCTACTTATCGGAAATAACAACCCATGTGCTGGTAGAAGAGAGAGTAGCATATACATTCTCTCCCATTTTCCTAAGACGGTATTAGCTTGGCTGGTAGCCACAGCTGCTCCCATAGCAATACCCCATTTTTGCCTGTATAAAGATTTGTTAAAATGGAAAACGTTGTTTAGCAGAACATGGAGGAGTCTACTAATAGCTTCTGTCTCAAAATCTAACCCTGTCCAGTGATCCCTGAAGGATTCTATCACTGCTTGAAAGCAGTAGTCATGTGGAAGCACTGTGTAGAGTGCTTCTACATTGATAGTCACCAAGGAGGAGTCCGGAGCTACTTTGATGTTGCGGATTTTCTTGAGGAAATCTCCTGTGCCCAGAATAAAAGAAGGGTTGCTATTGGCTAGGGGCTTGATTATCTTAATGCACACAAAGCCCTGCCTTCTATATCAGGAAAACTATCAACAGACTTAAAACCAGAATTGCTAGACACCTTACAGACATCCAGTACAGCAATAGCAACAATACACTAGCTAAACACAACCGTGATCAACCTGGCCACAAGACATTTCAATTTCATATTTTAGATCACATACCAAAGGAAGAACTACAAGGATCATTAATTGACAGACTGGAAAATGCAAATTAGAATGGCAGATCAGACTAAAAGCATGTAAACCACCAGTACTTTAACACTCAGATTTCCATCACCAGAGTTCTCAATCTTACGAGACTCCATCACGAAACGTATTCTTTTTTTTTACTCAGAAATGTTTTATTTTGATTATTAGCCAACTGTAATAAATACTTTTATAATGTAGAATCATATTAACTATGGAGTTAACTATGTAGATATTTACATACAGCCTGACATGAGTAAATGAATGATAGCAAATTAAACAAAATAAAGATATTTAACTTAAAAATTATTTATTTAAGAGGAGATTAGGTCCATTTGTGGAGTATCAACCAATGTCAAAACTTTTCTCCAATGATTATTAGTTAATGGCCTTGGAAACAATCTTAATTCTTTGGTTTTAACTTCCATCAACACCATCTTCTTTAATAAGCATAGAAATTCTTCTCTTCCAGGTACTATGGTAGACTTCTACCTCTTTGTTATGCATTTCCTAGCTATAGCTAATATTGTCCATAAAAAACAAACTTATTATTGACAGCTTAATTTGGCCTACACAGTTGATTAGATGGTTAACACACAATGGTACACATTCATGTATGTATAAAAACCACCAAACGCATGGACCCCTACTACTATATCCTCATACTTGCATTTAGAATTATTACAGCACACCAGTTTTTTTAAAGTTCTCTCATTCAAGTTTTACTAATGAATTTCCTGGCTGCAAACACTCCATTCAATCACACAGAGGTTGGAAGCAGGATAACCATTGGAACATTAAAATAACCTATATTCTAATATATATATATATTCTAAGAGATATTCAAGTTTTAACCAATCACAATTCTATGTTTAAGTTTCTATAGAATTAAATAGAATGTTGATTTTTTTCTTTGTTTTTGAAATATGTATAAACACAAGATTTATTTCTAGTTTCTTTACCTAAGCACAGCGCTTATCTGCCAATTTATATGTTTTACCCACTAATGATTTGTTATTTTGCTACTAAGAAGTCAAGTTATTTTTAATCACAACAAGATTTGTTGTTTTGATACGAAGAATGTGAAGCTGTTTTATTCACAAAAGTGAAGAAATTTTTATTGCAACAAGATTTTTTTTTTTTTACTACTGTTTGGCGTGTATTTACAGATATTTTTTACTATTACTATTGCTTGGAGTTTTAGCTTAGCTTGAATAGCTCAAAACACTATTTTTCATATTTTTTCTAGTTGTTTTGACCTGAATAGTTGTATCCTGTCCACTATCTGATGGTTTAAGCTAACTAAATGTCAGGGTGTTCCCAGTGCTTCATTTCTATGATTTAGATTGGCCAATAATATCCAATCCCTTAGAAAACAGCTAAAACTACACATAGCCATAGTTTACCTCCTTCACATCCAGCAAATAACATTTTAAGATCCCAATAAAACATCTGCTAAATGCAATACACTCATGCAAAAAAAAAAAAAAAAAAAAAAAACATTATATTACACGTCCTCAATATTAACCTTTTAGGCCTAGATGAAACAATTTCTGTGTATTCCTGGGTGACCTTTGCTTTATAAAATTAGTAAAGGAATACATGAACCATATCTGACATCTGGAAAACACACTATACTTTAACTATTCATTCTAATATTCCAAATCTGATTCTAATCAACAAACTACATCCAAATATGATGGTGGGATAGATTTGTGTCCCAGCGACTTCCCCATCTATGGAACAGACTTCCTCCCCATGTCAAGCAGAGTACCTCACTAGCCCTATTTAAGAGGAACCTGGATGACTGCTGGACAGGGAAAACAGGTGCTGACTTTGTGGGAACATGGGTGAAATTTTTGGCTAGACTTATAAGGGCCAATAGCCTAGTATCGTCCTATGAAACTATATCCTCTCTTAAGCCCCTCTTCCCCCTTAGAGACCATTGTTCCATTCCATTTCCTCCAACCTTACTCTTCCAATCAACAAACTGCATCCAAATATGATTACCTTCTAGCTGAAATAATAGCCAAATTAAAGGAGTCCTCCAGTCTCAAGACTGGCCACCAGTGCTACAATGTTCAGATCCACAGACACAACAAACATACTAACAAACATACTCCCAGAACTACAAAGAAAATACTTTCCCCTCATCTCGTGGCTCTTACAGCCAAACACTAACAAAAAGCTACCTACTGAATCAAAGCCCTCATTAAAGCTACCTACTGAATCAAAGCCCTCATTAAACTTGGATATTAAGCATAGTACTAACTGAAAATAATCCTATAGCTCTAGAAAGATTTTCTTATTACACAGTCTCACCAAAAAAGGCCATTAAGGGACATAAAGTAGTTATTTGCAGATGATGGTGAATGACTGCTTAAGGACAAAACATGAATGCTCTATTCAAGTTAATGTACCTTACATTTTACTTGTGATATCAGTTCATTGTTGGTGGACTGCTGCAAAAGCAGGAGTGTTCTGCATTAAATCTGTTGGAATGATGTTCAATTGCTTAGAGTTCCTCTCGTTGCTCCCAATGGGTGGCTTCTTGTAGTTGGCTATTCGACTGCTTAGCATTTTTGTTACTGATTCCTGCGGCTGGCTTTTTGAAGTCAGCTGTTCGATTGCTTTGCATTCCTGTTATTGATCTCTGCGGTTGTTTTTTTGCAGTTGGTTCTTCTATTGCTTGGCATTCCGGTTATTGATCTCTTTGGTTGGCTTTTTGCAGTCAGCTGTTCGACTACTTGGCATTCCTGTTATCTTTGATAGGCAGTCAGCTCTCTTGATATGCATTCTGCGTGTGGTCTGCTGTTGGATTCCTAGAGATGCTGCATTTATGTGGGCAGCTGATTTGGCTCCTTTGGGAAATCTTCTGAAGAAATTCTGTGTGCTTTGAAATGTTCGTTGGAGGACATCGTATGGGACATTTCAACAGGTTTTGGAGTTGCTGTTTTGCCATCAGTGGAGCTATTTTTCAATTTTGGAGTTGCTGTTTTGCCATCAGTGGAGCTATTTTTCAGATGCTGTTCAGAGACACCAGCTTTATTTTGGAATATTTTTTCTCTGACTTAATGCCTAGCAATCATCCAAGAGCTCATGGGAACTCATTTCAGTTATGATTTGGATTAACAGTACATCCTATCTTTATGTTCTGGGTTTTGTTTATATTAGTCTTGTCTTGGAACATTTATTATCTTAAGTTCTTTAACATGCTTCATTTGGTATCTTAGCAACAGGTTGCATATAATTTAATTGGTGGCTTGTCTGATACATCTTGCTGCCTCCATGTTGTTTATTTTAACTTGTCTGCTTCTTTAATTCTGCAGTAACTTGTTCTTGTTCTCAGTTTCTTCATATTGTACAAACCCTACATTTTTTGTCATAACCTTTTTTTGGTCATTCCTTAGACACATTGCTTCACTATGAATTACACTGAAGTGCTTAGGAAATAAGTATAAATGGCTTTAAGAGCCATGAGATGAGGGGAATGTATTTGCTTTGAAGTTTTGGGAGTATGTTTTGTCAGTATGTTGGTTGTATCTGTAGATCTGTTTCAGTCTGTTTTGAAGCTAAAGTTGAAATTAAAGCCACATATATTGTTTATTTTTACTCTTCTTAGACCTGGCAACAGATTGTCTATTTTTTCTGTTTGGAGCAACAGCAAAGCATCCTTAGGCTAGAAAAAATTCTTATGACCCATTTAATCATGTAACCTCTAGCAAGAGTTAAGAGGTAAGTAGTGGGTCAGTTTCCAGCCCAGAGGATCAACCTACCCCTATTCCCCACCTGTCCTACACATATTCAGTTAGCACTTCATGAAAGTGGGCCGTGCAGTGGGCATCTGCACTGTGCTGTTCCTTGCCTCAAGTGAAGTAACCAGCAGAAAATCTCTGCCCACTTACAGCAAGGCACTGCAGCCAGGATTCAATGGTCTCCACCAGGAAAGTGTGTGTGTGTGTGTGTGTGTGTGTGTGTGTGTGTGTGTGTGTGTGTGTGTGTGTGTGTGTGTGTGTGTGTGTGCACATCCTTGAATATAATCACTGCCCTGCAACCAGATAACAAATTGGAATAAATAAATAAAGGTGTGTGTGTGTGTGTAAAATTATATTAAACATGCTATCCTGACTTAGTAAAGAAATACTGAATGTATGTATGCATACATGTATAAAAATTCACAAACATACACACAAATATCAATAAATTATATGATCATACAATATTAATTGCTCACAGTTACATTTCCAAAACAACAAAGACTTAATCTGAATGACCAGACTACACACACATCAATCTGCATGATCAACTCTGTATTTTCTTTCTGTAATTCCACCATTTGTTTTACACATGCCTATATGCTTGCACCTGTTAATATACATATAGGAAAACAATGCTTAACTCCAATAAGTGAAATGTCTCTGCTGTGCTATTAGTTGTAAGGCCTTATGCATAACTGATGACCCCATTTGTAATAAGTGTTGTGGGATTTCTTTAAATGCAATTTTGAACAGTGAACTTCTGCATGAGTAACTGAATGGCACAGACGTCTGCAAATGCAGGTCTAGATTTGCTAAATTGGCAACACATATTTTGTCTATGTCACAATGATGCAGCTATGCTGAATTTAAACAGTATATAACAGTATACAGATAACTTCCACAGGTGCAGTACCACAGTTTTGGATTCAACACTCTATGAAGAGAATAACTTTGCAGCTATGGTATAGTGAGTTTCACGTGAATGATATTCCTGCGCCCCAGTGGAATGAAGATGAAACTATGACAATACTGCTCCACTTAACCAGCTATGAAGACTGGTTGCTAAGGATATGAAGGAGGTGGGGGTTAACGGACTGATGCTTAGGAGGACTTTTCCTTTGACATCCACCTGCAGACAAGGATCTTCTGTACTGGTTTTCAGATTTGACCCCAGTAGAACAACTTGTACAAGAGACACTCCTAAGAGTTACAGAGATGGAAAATGCAAGCCCTGCAAGTGATGACAAGGCTTCAGCATGCATAATTTTATCCCCTTTATCATATTTTTGAAAACAAAAATATTAATTGATTGGTTTACTTATTTTTTTAACTGGGTAGGTGAACAAATCCAGAAAATCTTTTCAACAATGATTTGAAAAAGTTGTGGCAGTTAGAGTGGTAAACAGTCTTATATGATAATATAAATTTATAAAGACATAAAATGTTGTTACACAGAGTGGGAGAAAGCAAATAAAGTCAGAAAAGTTTGCATTTAGAAGTATTTTCAGGTATTTAAGAGTTTTATAGACATAACTACATAGGTATAAATATAGCTAGGAATAGTTTTCCTACTGATGCATCTAGTAACATTTTTGGGGGAAAAGGTCATCCATCAAAGTATATTTGCTGCTGTGCTTATTTTCTGATTAATAGTAACTGAGGCTTTCAGCTGTGAATTACAAGTTTTGTGCGTATGGCTATATAACTTATTAAGAACTATATATATATATATATATATATATATATATATATATATATATATATGGGTTCACTTCAGAATTTCGAAGTCTAAAACTTTAAATCTCATATGAATGAAGATCATACATTTGAAGTTTTAAAACTTTGAAATCCTGAACGGAGATCAGCATACAGCGCGGACCAGGAGATTTCCCTTGTCCCCGCTGTAGTGTGATCCCGGAGTTGGTATATTTAAGTTGCGGGGGGGTGGGGGGCTCAGCCCCCCTACGTGGGGGTGCAGGGGGCTTGCCACCTTACATACACTTGTTTTTTATGTGTTTAGTGGTGTTTCGGGGGAGGGTTCACAATTTCAAGATTCTAAGATCTCAAGAGTCTGAACTCGATGTTCTGAAACTCGAGATCTTGGGATTTCGAAATTTAGAAGTGAACCTATATACATATATATATATATATATATATATATATATATATATATATATATACACAAATATATATCAAAATAGTGAATGATGGAATTTCTCCACTGGTATGCGATGTTGGAGTTGGTATATAGTTAGCAGGGGGTGTGGGGAGCATAACAAAAATCTGGACAAAGGCCCATGAAAAATAGGTACAAATCTGTACGCTGATTAACATAAAATTTGCATACATAATTATGTAACCCCAACCACTTTAATGGAATTGTGGGATACCAACTTTCAAATGCAAACTGAAGAACAGCAAACAAAATATGGCCCCAGCCCAGACCCTGTAGTATTTTTTTTAATGTGTAATAATAATTTTCACTGAGAAGGGAGAAGTCAATGACCTTTAGGATTTTGTTTTTGGTGACTTGCAGTATGTGGTTTTTGTGGTAAAAGTAGGGCATTTAGTGGTAGGCAGTATTCTAATCTTAGCAAAAGAATTTTATAGTTTTCTAGGACCTGCAAAAGTCATTCACCATGGCCTACTGATCATTGGCATAGCTTGAGTTTGTGCTGCCTGGGGCTGTCTTTGAGTTTGCCTCCCTTCCACCCCTCACAAAATACGGTCGAATGGGTCCCCCCATACACAGCCCCCCCCCCGCAGCCATTCCAATGTCCCATTACTTGGCTATTTCAGCCCATTTATTATAAATACTGTAATGCGCATACTGCTTTACTTCTACGATAAGTATATGGATTTCGTTTAAAACTTATTTTACATTTTATAGCACAAAAACTAACAGACATCTGGTAAACAAAGCCATACAGTCTCACAATGAAAATAGACTTACCAATAAAACTTCTCTGCCCTTGAAACTCACATTCATTAAAACAGCATTGAAACTCACTTTCAAAGAAAATGCATCAGCCAGTGGCAGATAAAGATTACCTTTCGACTGTTTTCAAATCATAGGCCCCTTGCACACGAAATACACATATGTGTTCTTTGGTACACATTCATGACTGTATTAAATTACATTCCTTGTATAATACAGCACACTTGTTAGAACACGTTTTAAATTTATTGTTTTGAACATTTTTCCAGTAAGCAATGAAACAAAATACATTAACCAATAATGACAAAACTGCCCACTTCAGAAGATTTCCATCATAAAAGTCTATTTAAACGTCTGTAATCCACCAGTATCAGTAAATATGCACAATCTTTGCAAAAGTAAAAGTCATCTAAATAATTCCACATTAAAGAAAACTGAAGGATCTTTAACTAGTGAAGAGGTTGCTGCTAGCAAACAACTTAATATTACATTGTTTCATCTATAAATAAAGTGCCTGCCCTGTTGCCCTTGAGGAATAAATTGCCTATGTTACATTAAAAAAAATGATAAGGTAGTAATATTGCAATTGGGAATGGATGGCAAACTGATAGCAGGTTCATAGTTACTAGGTATCTCCGCCAAAGAGGACTTTCTCAGGACTATAGCATCCACCCCCTTTAAAAGTACAACACAGTACAGTGATCCTTCTGCATCAAACGCAAGTATTCTATATGTTATGCTACTAACACAAACAGACTTGGCATAAGCAGGCTTACGCATGCACGCACACACACAGTTTCTGCAATAAGTAAATAAAGCAGCACAAAAGCACAGTTTCTGCAATAAGTAAATGAAGCAGGACACACCTGCCTGCCAATAAATAAATAAATGAAAGCACACAGGTTAGTTAATTCCTTACTGTAATGGCAGACAAGCACCAGTACATTCACAGTAAGTGGAGATATCAACAAACCTTGGCAGAGTTGCAGAACAGTAAACAATGTTCCAGATTTGGAATCTATTAGTAGAAGGCAGAATATGATGTGGTTATAAAGTCTAAGTTTAGGTAAGTCATGTAACTTGCACATTTACTGAAGACTATATGGCTGCAAGAAAAACAGGACGTAAACATTATAAATGTAATTAGTACCAAAGATGTTACCATGCCTGTGCAAAAATCCTGCAAAACATTGATAAATGATGCATTTTGAAGCTAAATAATGTTAATGTCTCTCATTAATGCAGGGTATATTGTGAAATTGTTCAAATTCAGTTTGTCTAAGTAAAAGTAACTGATTTTCTTCAACTCCTGACTTAGCTGAAGTTAAAATAAACATGGTTCCCTCAGCTAAATACAATAGGTATAACATTCTGATAATACAGTATACTGAAGACTCATTGCTTCAAGGTGGATTATATGGATTCAGGTTACACACCTTCACTTTCCTATCAGAAGATCATGCATGAGTATGGTCACTCGGAGTAGAAGCATGCTAAGAGGATACAAGAGCACTGGACATTGTTTGAGACAAGGAGCACACTGCCGTTTCTCCTCCCCGCCAAGAAAATGAAAGTACACGACTGCTGTTTCTCCTGACCACTAATAAATAAATGAAAGCACAGTGCCGTTTTTCCTCCCCACCAAGAAAATGAAAACACACTGTTGTTTCTCCTGCCCACCACTAAATAAATGAAAGCACACTGCCGTTTCTCCTCCCTACCAAGAAAATGAAAGCACACTGTTGTTTCTCACCAAGAAAGCTCCTGACTGCTATTTTTCCTGAATGAAAGCACAGTTTCTCCTCCCCGCCAAGAAAGCTCCTGCTTCTACGCACACTCCTGCTATTAAAATAAAAAGACTGTCTGTTTACACTCTTGCTTCTAAAGAAGTTTCTCTCTCCTCCTGCTTGCTTAAATGAGTAGCTGAGCCTGGCCCTGCAGCCATTAAATAATACAGCATAGCAGGGAAAACAAATGTAACATACAGTTTATTTTACTCTCCTGCTTCTAAAGCTGTTAAATAAGTGAAGTATAAAGCAGGGAAAACAAATGTACCTGCAGCCGTTAAATAAGTAAAGCAGGGAAAACTAAGCCGGGGAAGAAAGCTGTGTGTGCATAGACAGGTCTGCAGAAGATGACGTCATCGCGCACACACCCTGATGACGTCAGGAGTATTATAAAAAAAAAAGGAAACTCGGAAATTAAAGGGGCCACGCGGGAATTTGTGGTACCCCAATATTTTGTCCTCAAAACCTGTAAACCTGTATTTACCGAGGAATTCAGTACAGTTGAGAGGTATGCAACCCCCCATATGAGGGGTGCAGGGGAGCTTGCCCCCTGCATTAAAAATGTTTAGTATTTTGAATATTTAGTCTTTTGGGATTCAGTATTTTGTCTTTTTAGTCTTCTGAAGTACACCCACATATAAATAGATAGATAGATAGATAGATAGATAGATAGATAGATAGATAGATAGATAGATAGATAGATAGATGTATGTATGTGTGTGTATATATATATATATATATATATTACATACATATATATATATGTGTGTGTGTGTGTGTGTGTGTATAAATATATTTTTATATATATATATATATATATATATATATATATACACACACACACACACACACACACACTCACAACACACACATACACATTATTCACACATACACACTCACAAGAATGTATTCTGTAAAATCCACATGCAGAATCATTGATGCACATTACAATTTCTGTAAGATGAAATTAACTATAATCGAAACAAAAAAATTATCAAAACTGCACTGATTTCAAAGAAAAACTATTTTTTTTTTATATCGTAAACTAAAACAAGCAAAAAATGTAACAGTAATTTCAGACATACTTTGCTTGAATAGTGATACTGTTAGGGAAAGGGGTTTTTGTAAGTTAATGTAGAGGGTTGTGGTTATGAGCAACTGCAGGGTTAGGATAAGCACACATGAATAAGGATGGACAGGTGAGCTGCACATACACCATTACACATGCACAAAACTAAATCCACCTCTTACTTCGCCCTTACTCTAACCTAAACCCAGAAACACTTGTACACTTTCAAGCGCTTGAGTAACACCATCAAACACACTGCACTAAATCCATCCCTTAACTAGCCCTTCCTCTAACCCTAACCCACAAGCACTCACACACACACACTTCCACCTGTGATAATGGAACTTTTAGAAAGTCCAGAATAGTCTACTGCAACCATATATGTATATGTACATATACATGAGTCTAGTTTACATAATCAACTTTTAAAAAAGTCAGATTGTACTGAGATCATGGAACAGTAGGGATAGGGGAATGTGCCCTTTTCCCCACTGTAGTGTGATCTCAGAGATGGTATATATAACTAGCAGGGGGTGTGAGGCTTGCCCCCCTGCAAAAATTATGTTTATGCTATTCTGTGCATGTCTGACTTTTTAAATAGTTGATCAGATGAATTCAATAAAGCTAAGTACAACTTTTTAAAAAGTCAGTCATGTAAAACAGATCTGTAGAAACACACACAAACACACCCACACACTGCAGAAATCAATTTTTATGCTGCACAAAAGATAGCAGCTACTAATAAAAATGTTTTCAGTTACACGTGTAACATTCGTAAAAGTCTCTTGTAGTCTTCTAAATGTAACACTGGAAGCAGCCGAAACATCTAGGTATTGTCATTGTTTGTCGACCTTTGTGTTATTTAACTGTTGCAGATATGTCTGATAATATGACACAGATATACATTATGCGTCTACAGGCCTTACATGTACACAATATATGAAATATATTTGCATTGAGTATTTCTTTTGTATTTCATGTAACATAATTGGACCTTCAAAATGAATGCAGACTAAGGTAATTGCAAGGGGAGTTCTACAGTAGGAGGCGTATTTATATCCCATGCTGTGTAATCAGATAATGGCTTACACAAAACAGAATGCTTCTGTGGAAACAACAGTGTATATTTCTCATACTTTATTACTGAGTTTCACTGAATGCATCACATTGCATTAATGCGCTGCAGAAGTACACTTCTGATCATTAACTTTCTGTGTGCATCATTCTTCAATTGCTCTGTTGCTAAAGACAATAATGCAGGTCTATTTTCTCATAGCTGTAAGCACCAATTGTAAGTGCCATCAGGCATTTGTGCACTCAGTACTTTTTAATTTACTAATGATTATTTCTTTTTATTTAACTGAGCATATGGCCGCACAATAGTTCCACAATTAACTTCATACATTTCATAAATTTAGCAGATTTCTTCATATACATTGCTTTGGTCTCATCGTTGTTATTTCGTCTGTACAATCATTATTTATATGCATGTTACCAGATGGTGAGACCCATGTTCCATGCTATTTGGCATGCCACATTCCAAATGCGGTTAATATACATCTGACTGACTTACGTAAAAATGCAATATTCTGTCACATAAAAACAAACGGATCTGCCTCACAAAAAAGTATTGAGCACTATCGATCCATCCATTTTATCAACATAAGTAAGAATGTTCAGGCTGCGTAAGTTATTAATATACACAAAAATATCTTCTATTACAATGATTAACATTACCTGTACACACACACACACACACACACACACACACACACACACACACACACACACACACACACACATACATACACACACACACACACATACATACATACACACACACCCACAATCATAAAAATCTCACATACACTGTACTCTTTAGTGCTTGATGATTGCTGATATGTAACACTTACTCTATTTCACACTTTATTATTCACCGGCAACTTAAAGTGGAAGACATTTTGACTGCCCTTTACAATATTACGGATATACAATATCTTATAATTGAATCTATATGTCCTCTGCATCTGCCATAGTTTTAACACTGCCCATAATAGCCTCATCAATTACTGATAACTAAAATAAACATTTCTACGCACATATATATGCATCATTATCTTTAATGAATTAGTAAATGTCATTAATATTACCTGATGACTACGCAGCATAATTCATACTTTATAAAAATGAACAGTAGACAAATGTCACTAATGATGACTTTTCATATTTGCAATGTTTTATGCCATTGCCACTCTATCCATCATTTAATATATAGAAAAGTGTTGAATGTGACAAATTAAATATTGCCAAGATTAGTATGCTAAGAATAATGGATGATGTATCTAGCTATTGTATACTTTCATTTTACAACATATGAGTAAAATTACAAATAAGATGATTGTCATGCACAAGACAATACTCTCCTTGGAGGAGAATGTTGTAAAACATGCTGTGACATCAGAAAAAGACTGATGTGTCTAATGATTCACACCAGTACAGAATACCAGAAGATTACAAATTACAGAGTAAAAACTTTTATATGCTTTATAGTGGATAACAGAGAGATGTATTTTTTTTTCTTCTATGTCTCCATCTAGAGATGTGCTTTGGAGACTGAGAGAAAAGGAGGGAGACCATCCTAGTGCTGGTCTCTGGCAAGTCATCTGTTAATATCTGTCTGAAATCCAGTAGGTCCCTAGAGATGATCACTACACAACCAGGTATGTTGGATCCTACTGAGGTTCCCAGTGTTCTATCACTAGAACAGCTTGAAGTATCCCACTGTTAAAGCAGCAGCTGGCACCAAAAGCCTATCTGCAGTCACTGCTAAACATATTGTGCAAATAACCAAAAAAAATGCAAGAGTAAACATTCATAGACTCAGTGTCATCTGCAGGTTTGATCCAGTCAGTGATTTGTCTTTAAAATAAGTCTAGTCTAGATCCTGTTCAGTGAAACTTGTCATAACACTATTTTAAGAGAAAAGTGCACATTATATTCTTGCAAGAAGATTTCAGCATTTCAGAAAATCAAATGCCATAGAATCAGGGGGACATCAAGCCACACAGCTTTTAAATTATTGCCCTTTATAAATAAAACGCTTGACAAAAACAAGAAAAATAATAAACTTAACAACTACAAAGGCATCCACCAAACCAAGTTTATTCTCCTGCTGCCTCAACAAAAGCCTTCCAGGGAGGATATAAAACACAAGCACAAATACAGTTTAAATACCAGTACAAAAGGAAAGGATGTCATAACAAAACAGTATAAAATAATTAACTGTTTAAAATGTTTTCCAATTGCATCCACTATTTAACCCACTAGGAGTTAAATTATTACATTTTAAAATTAAAACAGTCTCCTTATGAAGCAAATAACATTTCAAAGTACCTTCACATCTAACATTCCACTCAGCTTGTTAAAAAATGCAAGCTGCAAAAACTCTTGTTTCACAGTCATGCAGAAAAAAATATATAAAATATGAGAAGCTGTATAAAACCTGCATTTTTTTCTATTAAAGATCTAGCAAATATGTGACATGATAACCTGTACAGACTAATTAATAGTGTTCCTACAGAAATGCAGCAGAGCTTTAAAAAGTAAATCTAGTCAACAAACACACACACACACACACACACACACACACACACGCACACATACACCATCAGAGCTTAGAGCTTCTAAGACTATTATTTCCCATTAAAGGCTATTTTACCTTATTTAGGGTCAGAAATATTTTGGTTATCTAAACAATGCCACTGTAGTAGAAGTTAACTGGATTTAAATGTTTGACCTAGATATAAGTGAAAAGTCAGGACTTCACCTAATGCAAAAGTGGGCAGGAAGGGAGGGTTTGTTTAAAAGGACTACGCTAACTAAATATTTCCCAGTATTTGTCCATTCCAAGACACTCCACTGGATTTTATTCAAGAATATGGCTTATTTTTGAAAATCATTCCACATTTATTTCAGTAAGTCTGTTCTTTCCTCTAAGAGAATTTGGCAAATTTTTTAACAAGCATAAGAACAGAGACTGAAATGTTTACATAGACTGCATATGATGAAAGAGACACCCTCTTGCCCAGAATCTGTGCGTATATACAGTCAGAGGCAGAAAGATTATAGTTATCAATAGTGTATAGTAGTTGTAGAACCAGATAACTCTTCATGTATTTCATATACCATCTTCTGTTCAATTTTCTTTAATTTTATATTTCTGTGCGCAACAGTATATTTAAATAATTTTCAAACTGTATTGTCTTCTTCTTTAAATGAATAATTACATTATTTGAACTCAAAAGCTTGTGGCTGGTTGTTTATTTTTACATAATGGTAACTGCAAAAACTGGTGAGTTATAACAGTAGGCATTCACATTTTGAAGAGAGAGAGAGAGAGACAGCGAGTAGAGACAAACAGGTGGCTTTGCTATAGTTCCTTTTAATAGTGTACAGACGTTGACAGAATGTTACAGTTAAAGAAGTAAGGGATAGTGATACTGAAAAAAGTATTTAGTTCCTTCTGGAAACCATTGTATGTGTGAATGCAAAGTAGTCGGACAGCACAAAAAAGCTCTGGTATGAGTGTAAGGTAAGTATATCCTTGGGAAGCCAGTGTTCATAACTTTGTTCTTCAGCTTTTAGTGTGATGCTTATTTGAGTGTGGCTGCCATTGGTGAGAATCCAGTACAGCAGTGCTCATTTCCCATATGTCTTTAAGGTTCAGCATCACATAGATAACTAGATAAACATATAGATATGAATACAGATATTGTCTCTAGTAGTATGCTTTTTGTAGGACAGTCTCTGACAGAGGTGATTACATTTCTACAGTTACTGTCATTTTTTTTCTTTACTAACAAAATATTGGTTATACATGAAAAATAAAAGCTCAAAATTTAGCACCCACCCACTCTCTAGCAGATCTTATGGGACTCTTTCCTTCTGTTACTTTTTTCTCCCTTTCTTAAAAAAAAAATTTTGCCTGAATCTCCTTGTGTTCTGGCTGTGCTTCTCAAACATTTTGGAAATACAGTACAGACTATATTTTAGTGCATTTATTAAAACTGTATTTGCATTAATATTGCTACAACTCAAGTGCTCTAGGTTGCACAGCATCTGAATTGTTTTAGTGTGTTTTAGCTGCTTTTCTGTATATGTAGACGAGCTACTTATTCTACTGTATTACTGCCTCTTAAATCGTTTTTCAGTTGTGCACTTGCCTTGCTTCATTCAAAAAGTTTTAAATTGCTAATTTTGTAGAGTTTTAATTGCATTTACTGTTTAGGGCTACACACTCAAGTGCGTTAGCCTTTTCTGTGTTTATTTACTGTATTGTTGCATTGTTTAGCCTGTTTTAACCAAAAAAACACAAAAAATACTATCTTGTTTGCTCGTTTCCTGCCTTTCCTAGCTTGTATAGACCAGATCCCAGGCTTTGCTGGTTTCAGGACTTTATTTTCTGTGTTCAGAGCTATCCAGACCTTGCTGTGGTAGAGGGAAGTCCTACTGCTTACCAGTGGGAGTGGTGAGCATTGTAATGCCTCTCTAACACTAGAGGAGTGGTTTCCAGCTCTGTAATTGTAATTTTATTAGCCATTTGGAGCTGATTTCTATCCCTTTTAACTTTCTGGCTTAAAACCACATGTGTTGCTCATTTTTTGCATTGTGCAGCACCGCAGAGCTACGGTTAAACTATTCCAGGTGCCAGAAAGTCTGCTCTTCAAATTTTCCCTTAGAACTAGCTTGTTTCTCAGTAGTAGCACTTAAATCTGAACTCCTGTGACTAGCACTTGCTCTAGAATATGCTGGAAAGCACTAGGAAGCCTTAAACTGATACAAGCACTCAACTCTCCTTGTTAATAAGGAGAAATTAATCATAGGCACTAAACAGCCTATAATTGCAAAGTACCTTGCAAAGGTAAGGGAAAACAGCTCTTGTACTTTATAAAAAGCACCTAAACAGGCATGTCCAAGGGTTAGCTTCTGGTGATTTCTCCTGTCCACCTGGTGAACCTGGGCATACTGGGGCAATGCAGCAACTGCCTCATGTACACAGACAACCCTCTCCTCCTACCACCCAACACTACAACCTGTGAGAGATGCACTTACATAGCCAAACTGGAAGCAAAACTCTCTCCAGCCAAGATTATGCTAGACAGTCAAGAGGAGAAGGTTAACATCTGCACTAAACCTCAAGCAACACATATCCCTTCAAAACCCACACCATCAACACCCACACATAGCAACACTAAACCCACATATGCTGAGGCCCTTAACATTAACCTGCCCAAGCAACAAGGACTTTCGAAGCTGAAACGCAAACAAACACCAGTCACAGCCAAAGTGACACATAGCTCAGAACACCAGTGTGCCACCCAACAACAGCCCCTAAGGCAAGGCAATGTACCCAACACTTTAGTCATAGGAGACTCTATAGTCAGGCACACTGATGTCCCACTCACCAGGCTGAACAATGAGAAAATTACAGTCAGCTGCCTGTCCGGTGCCAGGATCTTCCACATAATGCATGCACTCAAGTCACTCCACAACAAGTACAAATATGACTCTGTCATTGTCCATGTTGGAGTGAATGACTTGAGACATACCTCCCTGGACTACATGAAAAGAGACATGGAAGAGCTCTCGGATCATGTGGTCCAGGCAGGTATGACGCTAGCCCTGAGTAGCATCCTGCCTTCACCCAGAATGATACCACAGTATAAGGACAAAATGACTGACTTCAACAATTGGCTAAACTTCTGGTGTCATTCAAAGGGGATCAAGTATCTGTCTGCCTGGGATGACATGATCAACAAACCACGATGCTTTGACAGAAGTTGTCTGCACCTGTCACCCCCTGGGATTCAGGTTACTGGCTAATGCTCTTGCCACCTCTATAGTGCCTTTTTTAGGCAAGGTTCAAAGGACAAAACCACCACCATATCAGATACAAGCATGCAAAATCCGAACGTAATGCTACTCAATGCTAGAGGTCTAAACCTCAAAATGCACTCTCTCGAGGCACTCCTAAAAATGGAGAACATCAATATCTGTGCAGTAACTGAGACCTGGTTCAAGACACCAGACAGCACCCCTGCAATTCCAGGCTACAACTCTTACCACACTTTTCGGCCACCAAACCAGGAACGAAACACTAAATGTGGAGGAGTGTCCATATTCACCAAGGATATTCACACCTCTAGGCTAGTTGCCCAACACAATGCATCTGAAATTCTCCAGGTGCAACTAACACTAGGTAAGACTGCAATCCAAATTGTAGCTTGCTACAGATCCCCCACCATGCCCCAAGATTCTCACTACACCTTTCTAAACATACTGGAAAATATTCAGATACAACCAAGCACCTTAATACTGGGTGATTTCAACTACCATGCCATTAACTGGGAAAACTACTCGGGTACCAGCACTTTTTTTCCAATGATTCTTGGAATTCATGAATTCCAACGCCCTGGATCAACTAATTCATTGTCCCACCAAGGGCTCTAATATCCTAGACCTGGTCATTACCAACATGGGAGATAGATGCTCCACACCAGTGGTCACCCCCTCATTGGTTAGGTCTAACCATAAGCAAATCACTCTTGACATCCACATCCCACCCCCACCCCCAGTAAGGAAACCTCCATAAAAAACTTCTCCAAAGCCAACGTCATGCTACTCAAGTCAGAAGTGACAAACTTCATAGCACCCATGCAGATGGGAGCTGAAAGTTCGACTGCTGAATTCTACACTAAGGCACTGCATGAATACATCCACTCATGCATGAATCTTGCCATCCGAAATAGAACCAAGACGCTCTCCTCCAAAAAAAAGGAACCCAATCTGATGGTCCCCTGCCATAAACAAATTACACAACAGAAGGAAGAAACTGTTGCAGAAAAGTGGAAAATCCCAGGATGCAAAAAACTCCCTTACCAGCCTCAGTAAGAAGCTGAGATCCCTCATAAAATCCTCCTAAGCTAATTACAAAAATAACATTGCCAAAGATTCCAAAGACAACCACAAGGCATTCTATATTTATGTCAAGAATTTAAATGGCAATGCTCAGATCTGCTCTGAGCTACAACAGAATGGCATTAAATATACTGATCCCAAGGATATTGCCAATATCCTGGCAGATCAATTTAGTGCCAACTTCACTCCCCTTTCACCCCCTAAAGGGCCCATTTCAATACCAAACGATTGCCAAATTCCGGTAATCATGGCCACACAGGTAGAAACCGCACTCTCCAAAGCTAAGAATACAGCATCCATGGGACCAGATGACATCCCGGGCTGTGTACAACATGAACTACATAATGAACTGGCACCTCACTAAGTGTCATGTTTAATCAAATCCTCACCTCAGGCTTTGTGCCCACTGAGTACCACACAGCTATAGTTATCCCACTCCACAAGGGGAGATCCACCTTGGATCCTGGGAACTACCATCTCATCAATCTGACGAGCCTGATCTGCAAGGGCATGGCATGCATTATCATGGAACTTATAAACAAAGACATTGGCAACCTTCAAACACTGGACCCCACCCAGTTTGGGTTCGTGAATGGCTGATCTTGTCTCCTGAACCTGTTAGACTTCTTTGAATCAGTCTCCAGAGCTGTGGACGAGGGTAAGGCAGTCCACACAGCCTATCTGGACTTCACCAAGGCCTTTGACTCCATTCCCCATTCTGGAATCATAGATAAACTTACTAAGCTGGGCATAAATCCCTACGTCACTCGATGGGTTGCCAACTGGCTTACTGACAGAACCCAGACTGTAAAAGTAGCCGACTCCAAATCCAGCTCCAGACAAGTGGAGTACCTCAGGGTTTAGTCCTGGGACCGCTCTTGTTTGGCATCTACTTCTCTGAAGTACAGGCCAACACTAAGGGACTCTGGCTAACAAAGTTCGTAGATGACTGCAAACTGGGAGCCATTATTGAATCCCCAAATTATGTCAGGAAATCCTTCTATGTGGCACATCTCATCACTAAGGGCTTTTTATCCAGGAAAAAGGAGGTCATTGTCCTACTGTACTCATCCCTCATTAGACCCATTATACAGTACAACGCCCCGTTTGGTATGTACCTCACAAGACATCTGCAACAGCTGGAAAGGCTGAAGAAATACCTCACTAAAAGAATCACAAGCCTAAAGCAGATGCCCTATGCTGACAGTCTAAAAAAACTCCAGCTATACTCTATGGCATATCATTTACTCAGAGGTGATCTCTGCTTAACATACAAGGCTATGTCACACCTTGAGCTGCTGGACATGCTCCACTTAAAGAAATCCCAATCCCTCAGAGCCACATGCTCCAGGGATCTAAACCTTATCATCACAATGAACAAAACATGCTGTAGGGATAGGTTCCTGACCCAGAGACTCCCCATACTCTGGAATAGACTGCCCATACATGTTAAGCACAGCGCCTTCTTGGCACTCTTCAAAAGGAACTTTGATGACTGGATGGGAGATAGGAAATTCACCCCAGGGATCACGTCAGTCACCCTGCTAGACAGGGGTCCAGGGAAGTAAATATTGTGGGAAGAAATATCCGGGGAATTGTTTGGCTAGGCTTGCACCAACCTATGAACCTAATCCTGTTTATTCTGAGGCTTGAATTATCTAGCAATTCACTGAATGTTTGACAAAAAAGAAGACTAGTTATCTAAAACTTAAAAAAAAAACTTTCAACATCATTATGCAGATTATAAGAATTTCAGCAGAATCTGGGCTTGAGCTTATACTTTTGTCATCTCATTTTATCCTTGCAAACTGATGCAATACAAAAGTGAAAATGTTTGCTAAATAGGTATGACATAATGTTCTGAATTAATTGCTGTAAAGACATGAAATGCAGTAATTCTTTTGTAACTGGAAGTGTCAGTCTGTACCATATGTAATGCTTCATTTCAACAAAATCATCATTACCCATTTTTAAAATGCTTATGGCAAGGAAACTTTCATATGATTAACACGATACGTGACTGGCAGGAGCATGTTCATTAGCAAATCATACATTTATTCTTCAGATGCTGAAAATGACATATCTTTAATTGAAAGTAACACACACAAGCATTATTTAAATGCTGCAAATCATTTTTGGCTTCTGCATAATCACAATATATGTCTGTTATAGGAGAAAATTAAACAAGGCAAAAAATCTTTACATAAATCATAATAGTTTTACAGTGATAGAGGACTTTAATACAACATTGGACCCATGGTTAAATAGACTTCCAGCACAGATTAATAGAACCCCCAAAGCACTGGCATACCTGCATACATTATGCTCAGAATGAAGATTGTTTGATGGCTGGAAACTGCAAAACCCAGTAATCAGTGAGTTCCCTTTTAGGAGCTCTCAGCCAGGTACTACCAGTCATTAAGATATGATCCTCATTGCCCAGAATATGATGCCCAAATCAGCCTAACACATATTGCCACATCTGCCATCTGAGACCACAACCCAGGCCTTCTGTCATGTGAATTCGACCTCCAGGTCAATGTTATATAAACCCGGAAATTTTATATTTTATATTATCATAGGAAGTTACTAGGCTATTAGCCCTGAGGCCTTTACAAGCCAAGCCAAGAATTTAGCCCATGTTCCAACAAGTCAGCACCATATGCCACTATCCAGCAGGGGCACAGGTGGAATCCCACGGGTGTATTTTCTGTTCCCCATCCAGTTATCCAGGTTGCATTTAAAAACGGTTAATGAGGTTGTAGAATAACAGGTGTGTTGTACCTTTAAGAAGTATTTCCAAGATTTGTGTGTGTGCATGTAAATCACAAGCACATGTTCACTTCAGTGCCATGTTGAAGTTAAAGCCAGAATGTTAACATCTATGTGCATGACAGCTAGTTTGTTTATAAGTTAAAGTTACTTAACCTCATTTATGATGTGTTTGCATACAATAAAGCTGCTTGAACAAGAACCCACAATGCTTGCCTGTTTTATCCTGACTTGATGAGCAACGTGGTGTCAGAAGTGGGATGGCAAAGACTACTCTTCAGAGCCACGAGGTGCAGAGGTAATGGCGAAGGCAAACTAAAAGAAACAAGAGCAAAAAAGGGACAGAAATAAGTTAAAGATAAAGAGAACACACACAAATTATTTATTTATTAAAAGAGGTTAAAAGGAACATTACAAGGGCATAAAACGTATTGTTAAGCAAACAAATAGCACAGAAACATTTATTAAGCAAATGAGAAATATAAAAGAGCTCATTAATCAGAAAAAATGTTTGAATCCAAGGTATTTGATAAAACAAGGATTAGAAAACTAAGTCAAGGGTTCAGAATTACCTTAGAATTGTAAAACAAGCATTTTTAAAGTAAGACAATCATGTTTAGAGTTAAAACAAACACAAGAAAGTATAATGGGCTTGAAAAGAGATTAAATGAGCAAAACAAATATAACAAAAGGACATAAAAGGCACATTAAGAGATTCAATGAGCAAACTGAATATAATAGAAAGGGCAGAAAAGGGCATATTGAGAATAAATAAAACAAAGGTGACTGGATGTGTTTGGCAAATCACTGTGTTTTGGCACAAATTACTACTTTGTATTGATTGAAACCTTGAATGGCATAACTAGAGTTGTTTGAAGACTCTCAAAGTGTGTAAAAGGGCTTACAGTGTGTGCTTATTGCTGTGCATTTATTCTGAAAAGTTAGTTGTGTGCAAAGTGCAACTGTTTTGTGACATGCAGTCAAGTGCAGCCATTTTAAAAAGTTTCTTGCGCCTGGGTGTGTCGGTTCACAGAGTGCGGCCATTACAGAGGGTCTCTTGCACTTTACAGAGTTGTTTGGCAAAGTACAGCCATGTTGGGGAGATTCCAGTGTGCTGCGTACTGTTTATTCGCAAAGTGCAGTTATTTTAAGGTGTTTCTTATCACCCTGAGCTTCTCCTGCCCAATACAGTTGCAAATTGCAATTACTTCAAGGCAATACATTTGCAACGTGCTATTACTTCAAGATAGTTTATTGGCAAAGTACAGTTACTTTGAAGTGCTTCTTGCCCTCAGCTTCTATTGTTCAGTTTATTCGCACTGTGCAGTTGTTATAAATGTTTCTTAAAATGATGATGAATGACTTTGGCAGTAAAATGTTGATAAATGGCTTTGGCATTAAAACGATTACGAGATAAAGGCTCATATAGTAAAGAGATTTCAAAGTGTTACAGTGCCCAGGAAACTTATTTCATGAAATTCAGTTATACAAAGGCTCCTTATGTTGTTACAAGTACTGGCATAAATTTCAAGCACATTTATATGTGCATGTGCAAGTGTGTGTGTTCGTACATATTTTCAAGAGTTTTCACTGACATATGTCAGTATGGCAGATGGATTTCACAAGCCACAACTACTTGTGTTTGATCAGAATATTGCAGAGAATTGGAGAATACTTAAGCAAGAATACAATATATCTATACAAGCAGTTTATTCTGACAAAGATGCACGTATCAGGGCATTCATTTTGCTGAACCTAGCAGGGGTCAGAGGCCACTAAAAGGAGAGTTCATTTGTCTATGCACCACCAGTGTATGAAGGTGAAAGAGAAACTCATCGTGTTGTTGTGCAAACTGAATCAAGGGAAGCCCCCAACTGTTTAAAGCGCAAATTCAGGGAAATGTGTAACCCCCAGTCTAATGCTACACTAGAAAGGTATTTGTTTTACACGAGATATCAAAAGAAAGGGGAAACTTTTGTAGCTTATATTACTGTCCTGAGAAGCAAAGCTAAAATGTGTAGGTTTGGTGATTTAAAGGATGAGTTGATAAAGGACAGACATGTGTGGTATTATTAATGCTGCTGTGAGAAAGATTTTGCTTCGTGACAGTGATTTAATGCTGAGTAAAGCCACTGAGATTTGTCACATTCATAATGTTACAGAAAGGCACACAAATATGCTTGCTAGTGATAAGAACATGGTTTCAGTAGGCTCCAGAGCTCATGCAGACAGCATGCAACATGTGTCAGGTAGAAGCAGGCCTAAGCACATGGCAGAAGCAGCCCCTACAGGACTTCCAGGGAAAACCCACAGTCTTCTAGCACATTCCAAGAACAATTCAGTTAAAAGAGCACATTCAGTGCAGAACCAAAGGTATCTAGTGCAAAACAGATGCTCAGTACAGCATAAGAGTGAATCAGCAAAACCCAAATCAAGCTTTACTGTTAACTGTCACAATTGTGGTGCCAACAATGAGTCCAGAAACAAAAAGTGCATGGCATTTGGTCAACAATGTCATAAGTGTAAGAAATTGAACCATTTTCAGAGATTTTGTAAAGCGAGTAAGCCTCACACAGTTACAGGGGTCACTCCAAAAAGCTAGTTGATCAAATGGACCTGCAGCAGTCTGCTTTCTATGTAGATGGTGTGTCAGTAATTGGTGAAAGGATTGATGCAGTAGATTTATTGGCAAGAAATGAAGTATTTTGTACTGTCTAGATCAATGGTAAATCCACCGAACTTAAAGTAGACACTGATTCAAAGTGTAATGTCATGTCTGGAGATACATTTGCAAGAGTCAGAGCTGGTGAACAACTAAATGTGTCTAGTTGTGTGAAACATGTAGCTTATGGAGGTGAAGAAATTCAAACCGAAGGCTAAGTAGTGCTTTCATGTTATGTGGCCAAGAACTGTTATAGCCTATTGTTCTATGTGGTTTAAAGACCTGTACAGTCATTATTGGGTCTCAGAGACAGTTTGAAAATGAATCTGCTTTCTTTTACCAAAGAAGTTCATCAAATAAGCACATGTCCTAGTTCCAGCTTCACCAATACTATTTTTTCAGCATATGCTGATGTTTTCCATGACAGATTGGGCAAACGTCTAGTTGTGTATTCAATGAAATTAGACCCAGAAATCAGTCCAGTGGTCAGACCAGCAAGTAGAGTTCCTATAGCTATGCAGCATAAGGGCAAAGTTCAGTTGGACAAAATGGAGCAACAATGTGTAATTAGTCCAGTTTCAGAACCTACTGAATGGGTGTCATCCATGGTAACAGCTCATAAAAAAGTATCAGATTAAATCAGAAGATGTATTGACCCAAGAGATTTGAACAAAGCATTAAAGAGACCACATCATCCCATGCATACAGTCAAAGAGGTTGCAGCTCTTATACTGAATGCCACTGTTTTTTCTGTCTTAGATGCAAAGAGCTCATTCTGGGAGGTGATGCTTGATCGCAAATCTTCATTAATGACTACATTCAGTGCACCATTTGGAAACTATGGATTCCTCAGAATGCCATTTGGAATAAACTCTGCAAGTGAAGTCTTTCAGCATGCAATGGAGCAAATTTTTTTCAGGTTATCCTTGTGCCATAATAGTAGATGATATATTGGTCAGAGGCAATGGTGAGGCCGAGCATGACAGCAATCATAAGAGAGTTATAGACAGAGCACGTGAAGTGAACTTAAAGCTCAACCCTCTGAAGTGCAAATTCAGACTACCACAAGTTACATATGTAGGTCATTTGTTTACAAGTATGGGCTTGAGACTAGACCTGTCCAACCAAGCAGCCATTCTTGAAATGCCAGCACCAGATAATGTGCAAGCTCTACAACATTTTCTTGGCATGGTCAGTTGCTTAGGCAAGTTCATACCATACTTCAATGAATTGACAGCACCTTTGAGAGAGCTCACACATAAAAATGTTACTTGGTCATGGCTAGACCAGCACCAGAGAGCATTTGAAGTTCTTAAGCAGAAAATTGTTACCCCACCAACATTAAGATACTATGACAGCAACAAACCAGTAACTCTTCCCTGTGATGCTTTAAAATTTGGTTTAGGTGTAGTTATTCTTCAAGAAGGCAAGCCAGTAACCTATGCATCTAGAACACTTACCCAGACTGAGATGCAATATGCTCAAACTGAGAAAGAACTTTTGGCAATAGTGTTTGCATGTTCCAAGTTTCATGATTATATCTATAGTCGAGAAATTTGGATTGAAACTGATCATCAACCTTTTGTTACTATTTTAAAGAAGCCTATGCATTCAGCTCCAGCGAGATTACAAAGAATGATGCTCAAATTACAAAAGTACAACTTCAGAATCATCTATACGAAAGGCAAACTTCTTTATCCGGCTGATACCTTATCCAGATCACCCAGACATACAATGGAACAGCTTGATGCAGAGAATTTTGACTTTGATGTCATGGAAGTGCATAATTTTTCTACCACAAGACTTGAAGAGCTAAGAGATCATACAATGACTGATCCGGTTCTGCAGAAGCTCATTCACTATATCCGCGTTGGATGGCCGTCAAAGCAATCAAGTGTACCACCAGAAGTGCAATCCTACTTTCCTTACAGAGATGAGTTGTTGATGGAAGATGGCATTATTTTTATAGGTCCTAAAATTGTGGTTCCTGCTTCCTTACAATAAGAATATATCCAGATTTTGCGCCGTGATCACCCAGGTTCTGAATCTATTAAGAGAAGAGAGAGAGAGGACTAGCATTTTGGACTTCTCTAGCAAAAGCCATTGATAGAGTACTTTCTTCCTGTTCAGTATGTAATAGTACTAAAGTGCATTTGCAAAGACAGACACTTCAGCTAAGTCAAATTCCTGAGCCTTAGTCAATTGTAGCTACTGACATATTCGAGTGGAACAATCAACATTACTTAGTACTGGTAGAGTCTTACTCAAATTGCTTCGAGATTGATCTGCTGCCTAATCTACCTTCTACTACAGTCATTACTATGTTGAAATGCCATTTCTCAGTCCATGGCAGTCCACAGAAATTAATCTCTGACAATGGTACACAATTCACCTGTCAATTGTTTCAGAAATTTGCCAGAGAATAAGGCTTTGTACATGTTACTAGTAGTCCAGATTATCCGCAATCAAATGGACTTGCTGAATGAGCTGTACAGAGTGCAAAGCAATTACTTGAAAAGTCAAAGCATGATAATACCAGTGTTTTTTTGAATGTACTCAATCTCAGAAACATACACCGTGACAATATACTTAGCTCACCTGCTCAGAGACTTCTATCTGGGCAAACAAGAATAACATTGCTTATCAGCTCTAGTTTATTGTGGCCTAAAGCTAAGAACAACCAAGCCATCAAAGTCCAGTTATCTAGAAAGCGTTCTTTCCAAAAGTCCACCTATGACAAGTCAAGCAGATTTCCTCATCCATTGAGAAAAGGGAAAAGACTGAGGATACGAACAGCAAAAGGTTTCAACCAGATTGTTCAAGTAACGAGTATTTGTGCAGAGACAAAATCCTATTTTGTTAAATCTGAGGGTGTGGAGTACGGGAGAAATCTAAGTCATCTTCTTCCTGTAGCAGAACAGATATCTCAGCATCGTACCTGTGATAAAGACTCTAACTCTCAGAGCAATCCAGATGACATTTCTGTTCCAGAACATGTCTTGACTTCTGATACTGTTCCAGCAGATGATTCCAGGGTTCCTAAGATTGAACAGTTAGCAGAGACAATCCCATGTGCTAAACCAGATTCCAAATTTTATGGCACACGATATGGTCTCATTTTAAAGCCTAGTGTGAAATACACAACAACTTGGACATAGTTGTATATATGCATCTAGCTTTGTATAATTGCATGATGAAAATCATTTCTATGTAAATTGCATATTCATTATGATTGGTGACAAGGCCTAATGTATTTTCTCAAAGAGGGAGGATGTAGAATAATAGGTGTGTTGTACCTTTAAGAAGCATTTCCAAAATCTGTGTGCGCATATAAATACTAAGCACGTTAGCTTCAGTACCATTTTGAAGGTGCAGATAGAATGTTAACATCTATGTGCATGATAGCTAGTTTGTTTATAAGTTACTTAAACTCATGTATGATGTGTTTGCATACAATAAAGCTGCTTGAACAAGAACCCACGATACTCGCTTGTTTTATCCTGACCTGGAGAGCGAGTCTATTCCACAAAAGGGGAAGTTTCTGGGATACAAATCTGTCCAACCAAAAATCCTATTGATGTCACCAGGTTGAGGTCACACATGCAGGTTACTCAAGTGGAACTTGAATTGTGGATATGCAGCAGTCCCATCAAGGTAAGGTCTGAGATTGCTTTGTATACCAGACAAAGGTCACCTCTGAGGAGTCTGCAGAAGACTAAGTAGAGGGACAGGGCCTTTAGCCTATCTGTGTAGGGTAGATGTCTGAGACCCTGGATTCCCCTGGTGAAGAACCTCTGTGGTCTCTCCAGCTGCTGTATGTGCTTTGTGAGGTACATGCCAAAAGGGGCATTGTACTCAATAATGGGTCTTATAAGGGAAGAATATTGGGATGTTATAACCACCTTGTCCCTGGATGAGATACTCTTACTAATGAGGTGGGCCATGTAGAAAGGTTTCTGTACAGCAGAGGCAATATGGTGGTCAAAAGTCAGTTTGCTATCAACCTGGGTGTCCAAGTCCCTCACAACTGATTGCGTGCTTAGGACCTTATTATCAATGTGATAATTTGTGGGGACATCACTCTCCCGAAAAGGGAAGATGATGCATTTTTTGGCATTCAGTTTGAGGCCATGTTTCTGGCACCAGTAATTTGTGTGTGCGAGACCCTCTTGGAGGATGTCCACATCACTAGGGGAATTGATAACACCCAGCTTTCAGTCATCTGTAAACTTGGTCAGCCATGGGCCACTGTTTTTGACCTGCACCTCATAAAAGTATATCCCAAACAGCAAAGGCCCCAAGACTGATCCCTAGGGTACACCACTCATTATGGGTCTACTGCTTGAGGTGGCTTCCCCTATTTTGACTAGGTGGGCTCTATCAGTGAGCCAGCTTGCTACCCATCTGGTAACATATGGACTGATGCCTAGTTGAGAGAGTTTATCTATTATACCTGAGTGGGAAATAGTATCAAAGGCTTTGGCCAGGTCAAGGCAGGCAATGTGCATTATCTTCCCCTCATCCGTTGCCTTAGTGTCTGTCTCAAAGAAATCAACCAAATTTAACAGGCATGACCTCCCCTTGATAAAACCAAACTGTGTGGGACTGAGTGTTTAGAGGTTGCCAATGTCCTTGTTAATGAGGTCCATGATAATCCGTTCCATGGCCTTGCAGATCAGGCTAATGAGGCTGATGGGTCTATAATTTCTTGGATTGGTGGATGCTTCACCTTTGTGCAAAGGGATGACAATGGCTGTCCTCCATTCAGCTGTGATGAAGCCGGTACTCAGGCTTTGATTGAATAGGGTGCCTAATGGTGTTGCAAGTTCCTGCCTGAGTTCATGTAGGATGCAGCCTGGGATTTTATCGGGTCCCAAAGAGGCTGTACTTCTTGTCTTTTAGAGGGCAGTGATGACTTGCTCCCTAGAGATAAGGGGAGGAGGGCAGGTACTGGGGATGTCCTGTTTTACTGATGAGGTGGACAGGGGTGAAGTTTTCACTGAACCTGTCTGCCAGCAGGTTGGCTATATCTACACCGTTTGTGTATGTGGTGTCCTTGACCACCAGTTCTAAGCAAATCTGGGTGCTTTGGTTGAGATTGTGGACATATGTAAAGAAGGCCTTATGATTGTCTTTAGTAGATGTGGCCAGTTTGGACTCAAAGTTTGCTTTGGAGGATTTCACTAGTGCTCTTATTTGCTTGTTCAGACTAAGGAGAGATTGCTTCCAATTAGGCACCTGCTCCTTCTTGGTACTGGACAGCATTTTTTTCCTTTTATTATAGAGTTTATTTACTGCAGATGTCCGGCAGACAGGTTTACTCTTCGTTTAGGAGGATGATTTTGTCCAGTTGAAGATTCCTTATTCTATGCAGCTATAGAAATGCTCATATAGCACTTTGGTGTAGGTTTTGACATATGTGCCAGTTCTTATGGAGGGGGAGGGGGCTGTGAAGCTGTTTATACCTTCCCTCAGGAGGTTGTAATCAGCTTTGGAGAAGTTGTTTTGTTTGACCCTACCTGGGGGGGTGGGGGTCTGGGGAGATGGTGACTTCAAAAGTAACCACTTTGTGATTGGATTTTACCAGGGATGATGACACTGTAGGGATGCTGCAGTGGTTACTCATGTTGGTTAATACCAAGTCCACATTATTTTCACCTCTTGTGGGGGTGTCAACCAACTGATCCAAGGCATTTGGACTGATGACATCAAGGAACCTCTGGGCATTTGTGTTTTGGCATGAGCATGTCTTCCAATCTACGACTGGATAGTTAAAATCGCCCAGGATCAGGGTAAAGAGTTGAATCTTGATACATTCGAAGAGGTCTAGATAGATGGAGTGGGCATCTTGAGTCAAAGTTGGAGGCCTATAGCTAGCTATGATTTGAATAGGGGTCTTACCAATTGTTAGCTGCACCTGGTGTGTTTCCAGTGCATCATACTCTTTGACCAGCCTGGAGCTCTGTATATCTTTTTTATATATTGCAGCTCCACCTCCTTTTGCTTCACTGGCCACAGTTTGGGGTCTGAATGTATGACAGGATGAGTAACCTGGTATGGCTGTGGTGCTGTCTACAGCTTTTATCCAGGTTTCTGTGACTGCACAAATGTCAGCATCTTCCAGGATTAAGAATACTTCCAATGAGTGTAGTTTCATGTTTAGACTCCTAGTGTTTAGCAGCATGACCTTTAATTTACATTTTGATGAAATTTTCATGTTGGTAGTTTTGACCTCATGGCACTACCTAAAAAGGCACTATGGGGGAGGTAACAGCCTTTGCCAGGAGCCTGAAGCCCAAGGGGGACAGAAGCAGGCCAATACTGGCAAAGCATTGTGGTTTATAGCCAATAACCAAAAGTGCCCAAAAAAAAAAAAACTGAGAAATAAAGTCTCCGTTCCACCAGGTTGGAGCCAAATCTTTTAATAAAAATACCAATCAACAATGAGCGCTTTCGTCTGCTGCAAGGCAAACTTCCTCAGATGAAATCCCACTGGTACAGATAATTTTTATACATAGACCCTTCCCCTCAATTATTCAATTAAAATCAAACAATTAAACAGTTTGTAAATAGTTAAAAATGCACTGGCCTCAACATGAATAATGCTCAACAAGGTTGTTCCTTTTGCTACTTTTGTGGTTCACATTTAGCACCGCCTGATGCAATAAAAATTATATAAATATATGCATATGTTCATGTACTGATACATATGCTTATACATATGATACTGATAAAATGTGTCTGCCTCTTGGTATTATATATATTGATAGTGGTAAAAATTTTTTTTTTTATATATATGTATATGTTAAAAGTTGTAAATTTGTATATATGTGTGTAAATTTCAAATACACAATGGAAATAATGAAACATTCATGGGAAATTATAATATTTTACAAAACAGATGTAAAAGCAACGAACCTTCAGCCAAACTGTTACTAATCATTAATCCAAATATTAGTTACACGAATAAACAAGATCCTGTGTTAAAGTAAATCTAAGATTAAATAATGAGAAAACATTGTGTCCTAGGTTTAAGAGACAAGAATTGATAAAACATGGAATACACACATAATTTCCATGAATGGTTATCTACTAAAGTGAATTTTAAATTGTAAATCTATTTTGATCTGGTGAAAAATCAAACTTGGTACTTGTGTAATTTTAAATGGGTTTATACATTGTTAGCCTTGCCTACTAGGATTGCTTTAATATTAATGTATTCGTTAAGCCCAGGATAGATGTTAGACCTAAGTCTCAATTGCCATTTAATCTCCTTCTGTAACAGAATGTTCTTGGCATCTCCTCCTCTTGGGTCTATGTTTACAAGGTCTATAATACCAAATTTGAAAAGTGGAGGGAAAGGACAAACTAAGGTGTGCTTGTAGAGGGCACTAGTTTCCTTATTAGTTCTGATGTCATTTCTGTGTTCGTATATCCTTTCTTGGAGTGCCCGTTCCATTTTGCCCACGTAAAAACTTGGGCAATGACCACAGGTTGCCAAGTAAACAACCATCTTGGTCTGACAATTGCCCCTGCAGAATTTTACTGTACTTCCTAATCCATTGTTCAAGGAAATGCTGTCTAATAACAGATAGCTGGTGCCAGAGCCATGGCCTGAAGTTAAACGCCAAAAAATGTATAGTCATACCCTTCGGGAAAAACAAGGTAACCCCAAGCTACCATATAGGTGGCAATCCACTAAGCACAGAAGAGGTTATCAGGGACCTGGGTACCCAGGTTGACAGTGGCCTTTCTTTTGATACTCACGTTGCTAAAGTGGTTAGAAAGACCTTCTACATTGCCCACCTGATCATGAAGCAATTCACATCCAGATCTAGTCAGGTCATTGTTCCCCTGTACTCTTCACTTATCAGACTAATGATCGAGTACAATGCCCCATTCGGGATGTATCTCACCCGACATCTGCAGCAATTGGAGAGACCCCAAAAGTTCCTCACTAAAAGGATAAAGGGACTCCAAAATCTGTCATATGCTGCCAGATTGAAGAAACTCCAGCTCTATTCAGTCGCATACCGTCTGCTCAGAGGTGACATGTGCCTGACATTCAAGGCCATGTCCAACCCGAAATTAATGGACATGCTCCACCTCAAAAAATCCAAATCCACCAAAACTACTAGAGCAAGCGACTTAAACCTTAGCACGGATATAAATAGGATGTGCTGGAGGGATAGATTTATCACTCAGAGACTCCCTATGCTGTGGAATAAAATCCCGGTCCATGTGAGGCAGAGCACCTTGCTGGCTCTGTTCAAGAGAAATCTTGACCTGTGGATGGGAGATTGTAGGTTTACCCTGGGAATCATCTCTGTGTCACTGCTGGACAGAGGTACAACAAACTAATGGGCACAGTATTTTTTCATATAAGGGGTGGCGTAAGCCACAAAAATCTGGGCTAGGCTTATAAATGCCTTAGCACAGATAGCCTAGTATAAACCTATGAACCTATGAACCTATAATGAATGGATGCATGAACACTGAACACATCTACCACACGGGTGGGTACCCCTAACATACCTAGAGGATATATCCCTTCCTTCTAGAGTTCTTTTGAAATTGATGCCCACCTTGTGTATAAAGGTAGGTTTACTTCCTACTACCTCCCTGACGTCTGAATTGGTCTTGAGTATAGACCAATTGTCCTGCAAAATCTTTTTGAAAAACAGGGAAAAGTTGTTATGTTCAATAGAACATGCTCCTGAAAAATCCTTGGGTTCCTGTACTGTCTTGACTGGACAAACGTTGGCCAAGTAATGGTTTGTAATGAGTACCCCATCCCTGATACACTTCACCCAGAATCTCACCTAACATCTCCTTGGGATACCCTCTCTCCTGGAACATTTCACCCAAAAGGGAGAATTCCTGTAGAAGGTCCTCAAAGTCAGATGTCATCCTAGCCACTCTGACAGCTTGTCCTTTTACAATACTTCTTTTTTGAAAATGTGGGTGTTGGCTGTCAAAGTGGAGGTAACTGTTGCACCAAGTGGGTTTTCTGTATATCTTGGATTTGAAACCTCCCTTGGTTTTGATAAGTGTAATATCCAAATAACTAATGCTGTGCTGTTTACTTGGTGTGTAAAGGACAGGAAGGGTGTAGAACCATTAATATGAACTATAAAATCATCTAGCTGTTTCTGAGTCCCCTCCCAGATGACAAAAATGTCATCCAAAAATCTGAAATAAGCTTTGATGTTGGAAAAGAATGCACTCTGAAAAATGTGTTGAATTTCCCATTCCAGTAAAACAAGTTGGCGTAAATGGGGGCACAAGCTGCCCCCATAGCAACGCCACTCACTTGCTTGTAAAACTCACCCTCAAAGGTGATAAAGTTATTATCCAACACCACTTCCATTAATCCATTAATAAGCATTGTGGTTTGTCAATCATGTCATCCCAGGCTGTGAGGTACTGAATCCCCTTGGAATGACACCAGAAACTAAGTCATTTGTTAAAGTCAATAATTTTCTGTTTGTATTGAGGCATCATTCTGGGTGATGATAGAATGCTGCCTAAAGCTAGGAACATACCTGCATGGGACACATATTCAGCAAACTCGATCATGTCTCTCTTCATATAGTCCAGGGAGGTGTGTCTCAAGTCATTCACTTCAACATGGACTATGACAGATCATAACAGCACCTGTTGAGAGACATGAGTGCATGTGTGATATGGTGGATTCTGGCACCTGACAAACAACTAACCGTGACATTCTCCTTATCCAGCCTGGTGAGGAGCACATCTGTGTGTCTCAATATGTTGGATTTATGTTTCGGCCTTAGTGGCTGTGAGACACAGGTGTGTAGACTATGTGTGGTGTGTAGTGTGGTGGGCAGTGACGTTTGCGTGTGTTTTTCCTTCAGAGGTCTCTTTTGTTTGAGTATGTTTTTGCTGAGGACCTCCCCATATGTGGGGGTGTGTTGTGTAGAATTGAGTGGTGTTTGAGGTGTGGTGCTTGTGTTGGCAACCTTCTCAGTGCCAGATATACTGGCTTGTGGGGAGACAGCAATGACACTAGGTACTTGATGTAATTGCATCTTTCACAAATTGTGTTCCTAGGTGGTAGTAGTAGGCAGTTGTCCGTGTACATGCGGCAGTTGCTACATTGTCTCAGGATGCCTATATCAACCAGACTGGCAGGAAAAATGTAGGGAATTGTCCATCCATATTTGTCAGAAACTGAGGGAGTGAGGACAGAGAGAGCTAAGAGGGTAAAGGGTGAAAGGTCTAAGAGTAGCACTACTAGGTGATCACACGAGTGCTACTAAGGGAAAATTTGTAGATGGAATACCTCAAAAAGGGTTAAAAACCATGCAGCTGAAGCTCTGGCTGCAGCAAACCTGTATCTACACTATGTTATTCAATTTAAGGTTAATACAGTAAAAGACTCACAAATAAGCACAGATTAACCACTTACAGATGAAAGAACAAAACTCACAGTATGATAAAATACAGTTAAACAGCAACAAAATGCAGTAAAATGCCATTAAACATTAATGGACTGATTGCAATGAAATATAGTTAATTAGTAAATTGCTTTAAAACAGTAGGTCACATTCATGACAGTAAAAGACAGCTCAAATAAAGCAGCAATTCAGTAGAATACTGTCATCAATTTAATTAGGCTACCGACAAGCAGTAATAAATGCGGCAAACTAAGTGCAGTTAAACTTCTAAGCACAAGCAACAAAATGAAGTAGGAAGAGGCACATTTTTTTTTTAATTAGAAAGTGAGGAGACAGAAAATAACTCAAGGTTGAGAAGCTAAAGAGGTAGGCCTTCACAACTTATCTCACTGTACGCAGTAGAATTTGCTGATGTAATGGGACTGGGGGAGTGTCCAATACCAAATTTATACTAGAGGCGGGGAACTCAAAGCCACCAAGCTTTAATACCACAACAGCAGCTGGGTAGGTGGGATAGACAAGATCAGAACAGAGGTAAGGATTGAATTCACCAAGTCTAAAAACAGTTGCATAACTTAAACAGATATGCAGAAAATGGTTTTAGTAAATCAGAAGTGCAGAAAACAGTTGAAAGTAAGCACTTATCTTTTCCAGTCTCACAGCACAGCAATGGCAGAAGGCACATCTCACTACAGCTTTGAACAAAGCAGTAAGAAGGAAATAATTAAGGCATGTATCAGTAACTACTGGGCAAACCAACTGATTGAAATAGATAGTGGACCACTCAGTTGAAGTAGATTCAAGAACCAAATCAGAAATGTTGTCAACAATTGATTAGGGAAGATAAGGTAAACAAATCTATCAATAATGAAAGATTAGAAGAAGAAGAAGAAGAAGAAGAAATTGCCCTATTAGAGGTAATGGCAAAGAAATATTTTATTACTGAAGAATTAATGTAAAGCCTTACCATTTTTTCACTTCCTAGATAAATGGTGACAATATACATTATATTATTCAGCTGGTGGGGTGGGGTGACTGTGGGGGGTTAAATCACCTAAAATACTAGCAAGGAAATGCCAAGAAAGAGCTTGAGATATTACAATCATCTCTCAATTGCACACTCATTCAGAGAAAATACACCTGATCTTAACAAGCAGATAATTCTGAGCATAAAAAGATCAATATATTAAATCTCTGAAACAAAAAAATAGCAACCAGCTTCATCTTGAAACTAAGCCTCCATAGTTAGAGAGGAAATTCAGTTAACAATTCAGCTGATGCCATCCTGGGAAAGCCCCAGGACTTGACAGCCTCCCACCAGACTTCTTCAAACCTTTTTAAGATGAACTGCTGGACCCCTTATATCACTTTCATACACAAACAGAGCTGAAGGGAGTGTTTTATAAACAAGGCCTTAGAAGCTAAAATCATACTCTTCCCTACACCAGCAAAAGCCAAAAAATACATGGGTAATTGCCAGCCCGTCTCCCTCCTAAATCTAGAGATAAGGATCTTTGTCAAAATATTAGCTAAAAGATTAGAAATCCTTATGAATCAGTTCATACCATCCAACCAACCGGGATTCATTAAATGTAGAGAGGAGATCATGAATTGGTCCAACTTTGGATTAGCTTTCTGAATGTGGTGAAAAAGGAGGTGGTATATCAGCTGTTCTATTTCCAAAAAGCAGTCAAGTTTATCAAATGGGCTTTTATTTGGGAAATCATGAAAGAATATGGGTTTCCAGAAGCATTTATTAGGAAATGTCAATTACTATATATACCATCCAATGGCCATAACAGAAACAAATGGAATTCTGTTACCCTCCCTGTTCATAACAAATGACACAAGACAGTGATGTCCTCTCTGCCCATATATTATCTTTTTTAAATTTTTCCAAGTCATTTGGGTTTCTAATATCATGATGGGAATGGACCCAAATCCTAAGTCAAAGTATGATTGATTAAAGATCATGAAATTAGCATTGCTTCACTCTTTGATGTTAGCCAGAAGTGCTCTTCATAGCACCCGTAATGTGCCTAGTATTGACTCCTTCTGCAATTCATATGGAATTGCATGTATTGGTAACATCCATCCATCCTCTACCCCTTTTTCTCATTTTTGCACATGGGGTTGGGGTGTCACTTCAACAGTGACAATCATCTTGAGTCAATGTTTACACTGCTGGGTGGCTAGCCCTGCCATGGTATTTGTAACATATCTAACTACAATTGTAAATTCTTTTTATAAGACCTATTGGTCCTAATACTATTGGAACTATTACTAATTACTACTAATGCCCTTTGTAAACATTCTCTTGAATTTCCTGGGCATGATTTTAAATTTGTAGTGATAGAACAGGTCCTAGAAGATCCTTGGGGTGGACCGTGGAATGATTGTCTTGAGTTCAGGGAATTGTGGTGGCAGCTAAAATTGGATGCACTCAACTTTTCTGGACTCAATGACAGTATTAACTTTAGTTGCTATTTAAGGCTACTTTCTTATATTATTTAAAGTTATTTTATTTATATATTCCATGCACTTGCTTTTACGATTAGAAATGTGAAGTTTATGTAATTTGTTTTATTAACTTTGTATTTTGGGTTTTGCCATTTTAGGCATGTGACCTACTTTAGGTATAAAAGGCTGCTCATGTGTCTTCTAATTTGTTCTGATGAAGTCAGCTGATTAGACTGATGAAAGCGCTTAACTTGTGTTTTGTATGAATAAACAGCTGGTCCGTTTGGATTTTCTTGTCTGTGGATTCTTTCTTTTTAGAGTTATTGTTTGGTTCCTGGTTTTGCTTTGTTTGAGGTCCTGACAATATCTCTGGATGCATCTTATGAAGCATGATTTAGCCATAAACCTAACAACACTGTTTTATCTCAGCCTCCTCACAGGTTTTGTACCAAGTGACTGAAGAACAGCTGCAGTCATTCCCCTGCATAAGGGAGGGCCTTCTACTGACCCAGGCAATTACAGACCCATAAGTCTGACCAGTCTCATACGCAAAGCCATGGAAAGAGCTATTGTAGAATTAATCAATTAAGACATAGGGAACTTCCAAACACTGAACACAGTTTGGATTCATCAAGGGCAGTCCATGCTTATTCACCTTGGTTGATGTTTACGAAAAGGTCACCAAAGCAATGGATGAAGGCAAAATGGTACACACTGGATACCTCAACCTAAAAGGCTTATGAAACAATTCCCCACTCAGCTATTGTAGAAAAGCCAAATAATCTGGGAATAAACCCTTATATCACCCACTGGATTGCCAACTGGCTCATAGATGAAATGCAGATAATCTAAATAGGGAAGTTAACCTCGACAAAAAGTCCATAACAAGTGGAGTCCCCCAGAGTTCTGTGCTGGGACCTCCCCTGTTTTGTATCTACTTTTCTGACATAAAAGCCAATACCAAAGGGCTCTGGTTGGCTAAGTTTGCACATGACAACAAGCTAGGAACAGCCATTCAATCCCCCAAATGACCTAGCCATCCTGTAAGATTGGTAAATAACTAGTGCTAAAATCATGGACTGAAACTAAATGCCAATAAAATGCATTATTGTATCCTTTGGGAAATCATCTACCCCAGGGAACTACCACATTAACAACATGCTCCTAAGAGTTGATCCAGTTGTTTGGGATTTGGGAACTTATGTGGACAGTGACCTAACCTTTGGCCAACATGTGACTCTTAAGAAATTCCTTCTATATTGCGTAGCTTATAAGCATAGGGATTGTGTCTAGATCTAAGGATGTCATTGTCCCCTTTTAATGAGCCCTCATTAAGCTAATCATTAAATAAAATGCCCTCCGTTGGCATATATCTGTCCAGTACATGCAACAACTGGAACACCCACAGAGATACCTTAGTAAAAGGATACAAGTCCTAAACAACATGTTCTACATGGACAACTCAAAGGCCTATCATAGGTCAGGTTATTTCAAACACAAAAAGTGAAACTGGCTAGGACTAAAATGGCCTACAATGGCAGTTAATCTAGTACTTATCTGTGAACCTTTAAACCTATGAGTTTTCTTTGCTATGGTGCATAGAGCAGAAGGAGATGAATACAGCCTGTAATAAAACAAACAAGTCAATCTCTAGAATAGACATGTCCAACCTGCGGCCCGCGGGCCGCATGCGCCCTCAGAGCTCTTCCATGCATCCCTCAACCTCTAACTGCAACATCGATGTATGCATGCCCCAAAACACTTTTTTGTTTTGTGTTTTTCGCTCCCGTGACCTGTAACGCTAATGTCGGTGTGCGCATGTGCCAAAGCACCCTTCTAGTTTTGTTTTTGAGCCAAAAAAGGGTCAGTGTGTTTACGCCATTATTTTGCTCCGAACAATCAGTGTGTGTGTGTGTGTGTATGTGCGTGTGTTCTCGCTGAAGATGGACTCATGTATGGATTTGCCACTGTTGCCTTTGAAAGGGACAGCAATTACCTGTGTTAATAGGTAAGTACGGAGTGAGTGAGTGCATGCATGAAATCAGAATTGTGTGCGTGAAAGTAGAAGAGTGTGTGTGTGTGTGTGTGTGTGTGTGTGTGTGTGTGTGTGTGTGTGTGTGTATGAGAGAGGGAGAGACGCATGCACAAAGAGGCTAACAATGATCAGTCTACCTACTGAACACAAACAAGTTAGCTCACAAATATATCATACATTAAGAGTACACTTTCATTAAATTGCGACTTTCCTGACAGGGAGAGTGTTGTATTGAACATGAACACATACCTCTTAACTGTATGGATTTTCAAAGAATGTCTGGATTTTTGCCTCATCTTCCAATTTGTGTATTTTGCTTAGGAAATAAAAGTAGTCATCCAAGGTAATGCAGTTCCAGGGAGTAAGAATGAGACAGCAGCCTAGGGTTAATGGGTCAGTAGTGGACTGACTATGTGGGACTGTAGCATATAAAGTTGTATTGTTTTTTCAGACAAACAAAAAAGCACCTAGTACTGTTTTTTCATTGGTGGGTTCTAAGCAGTGGTAGATTGGACAACAGTAAGCTTAGCTTTGGCGAATCATCAATACTGGCAAATCAAGTGGGCACAATGTCATTTTTTAAATGTTGGGGATTTTAGTGTGTATGTGTGTGCTTATGTGTTGGGAGTGCTGCAACAGTAGATGATTATTAAAGACAGAGACTTACGGACTGTGGAGAATATGTTTCTTTGTTTCAAAATCTAATACTTGGGTACGCATGCCAGAAGTAGATTTTTTAAGACATAGCTTCTTGCCATTTACAGTGGATGGATATTTACATTTAATGGACAATGTATTAGCATGGGTCTGTGGGGTTCTGAAGGATGCCAAGTCTACCACTACCAATGTCTTGTAAAGTGACCTGGAAATGGATATTGGGATGTTACTGAAAAAAATATAGTAAGTGGGCTTAGAAATATAGTTTAATTAAACAAAGTGTACTTTCAATTTACAGGCCATAATTTAATTTATTTCAGGTAGTCCATATACTGGTAAGGGCGGCCACAGTGGTGCAGTGGTTAGCATTGCTGCCTCACAGCAAGAGGTTCTCTGGTTCAATCCTCAGCTGGGGTGCCTTCTGTGCGGAGTCTGCATGTCCTCCCTGTGGTCATGTGGGTTTCCTCCGGGTGCTCCGGTTTCCTCCCACATCCCAAAGACATGCTGTAAGTGGATTGGACACTCTAAATTGGCCCTAAGTGTGAATGTGTGTGTGTGTGTGCCTTCAGTGGAAGGTTGGGCGCCGGGCTGGCAACTCGACACCGTAAAACTCCACTGCCAATCATGAGCGGACAAGGTGATCCGCTGTGGCGACCCCTAACCGGGAAAAGCCGAAAAAAGAAGAAGAAGTCCATATACTGGTAGATTGTATACCATTAGACTTAATTAGGGAGAGCTGTCATTCTGGGGAAACAAGCAGCCCTAGTTTCAGTGAAAGCTCTGTGGTTGCTTGCAGGTAGGAAGTTGCAGGATGTTGATGCAATGTGTTTTATGTATTATTTTTAATGCAGTTGTCATTTCAAAGCATGGTTTTCTTTGATGCAAAAGAAGGCAGGACTGAATGAGCCATATAATGTTTAACTGGCAATAATGAGATAGAAAGATTATAAGTGATGTATAATGTTTGCAGCTACAGTTGTTTCAATGGTGTCTGTGATGCATAACTATTTTTGGGCCTGTGTCCCACTTTTATTTTTCGCTTTGTCCAGATTTCTTGCTCTAAGGTTGGGAGGTATGGTTCCATACTAAATCAGAAGTTGTATTTACCTTGGAAGACTTTTCGGCATAATTATGAAAAACAGAGCCTTTTTAATATCTCTGCTTATTTCCAATATAAACTGCCATGCAACCTTGCAAATAACCTTCTTATTAAGCTACTTTACTTTTTTGGAATTGACAGGTATGATTCATCTATTCGGACATAAGCATAGAGTGCTAATGTGACTTTGATTTCTTGCAGCAGTCTGTGGTTTACATAATCACAATAACTTTTCTGTGTTTCTGGGTATGTAATCAATTTAATAGTTTTAAAGATGTTTTCCAAAAATAAATAAATAATCCTTTCTTCAAAAGCGAAGGTCAGCATTACAGCTCAGTAAACTGTTAGTCTGTGAGTAACTTCTGCACAAATTAAAATGTCTGAATGTCAAATGGCTTTAGATTGGAGGGAAGTTTATTTTTATTTATTTTATTTTATTTTACATTTGTTTACCGGGAAAGTCCAACTGGGTACAGGTCCATTTTCAGTGGAGGCCCAGGGAGAAAAGCTCCAAAAATAACACAAAACAATATAATACATGAGAGAGAGAGAGACAGCAAATTATGGATTGTAGTACTCATACAATATGGCAGAGATTACATCTCATAACGGTGAGAATCGTTGCGGTACAGAATAAACTTAAAAACATTTTTTTTCAGTTATAATTACAGCATGGCAAATATCAATGAGTTAAGTTTTTAGGAGAAAGCTGTTTGTACATAGCTGAATCTCTGAAACAATCTTTTGGTATGGATTAACCTGGAGATTGACACAAGTTATATGTTTACACCAGTATGTAGCATTATAGTTTATGGTTTTCTTATTGATTTACTTTTTGCCGAGCAGTTGTTTGTTGATTTATTGATGGTCCTTCTGGTGGTGGGAAATTACATGCATGAATCCATCTCTATTATGATTTTTTTTTTCAGATATTTTGACTTCCAGACAATTTCATTCAGTGAGTGGGTGTCATGTGATTACTGAGGTTGCCTATTTTACGAGTAGAGGCTTTTGTGTGTGTGTGTGTGTGTGTGTGTGTGTGTGTGTGTGTGTGTGTGTAAGAGAGAGATTTAATATGTATACTGAATATAATTTTGCAAATGGAATTCTTAGTTAAACATGCCCCTCTTCTTGGGCAACTAGATTTGAGTAACCAATATTAGATCTTAGCCATCCAGCTGGGAAAGGTTAGTATGTGGATTTTCCATCTGGTTTGATGAAGGCTATCCTACTTACCCAAGGACTACATTTATGGCTATCCATCCAGCCATCGTGTTGCTGAACTACATTGTTTGATAATGAGAGGAGCTTTTTACAGAAGTTGAAGGTTTTTGTGTCAAGAACCTGTCCATAAAAAGTGGCTTGTTTATGTTGCAGTGAAGGCTGTGGTCTTTGTAGTGAGTGTTTTAAATATAACCAGTATTTCTGAGGTGGAGAAAGTCTCTTAAGGCAGGATCTTTCTTAGCCTGGAAAGCAAGCCAGTGATGAAATGTATAGGGGCCAGTGAGAGACAGAGGAAAGCAAGAAGCTTTTTAGTCTGTTTGGATAACTAAGTGAACTTAGTCCTTTGACCTTTTTTGTCAGAAATGGTTGTACTCTTTCTTTTGGCAGGGTGTTTTGCTGAGGCACATGTCAAAAGGGGCATTGTACTCAATATTGGCTCTTGTAAAGGAAGAATACAGGGATGTTATGACCTCCTTGTCCCTGGATGAGATACCCTTACTAATGAGGTGGGCCATGTAAAAAGCTTTCCGTACAATGGAGACAACGTGGTGGTCAAAAGTCAGGTTTCTATCAACCTGGGTGCCCAAGTACCATACGACTTATTGCATGCTTCCAACATTGTTATTAATGTGATAATTTGTGGGGACATCACTCTTCTCAAAGGGGATGATGATGCATTTTTTTGGCATTTAGCTTGAGGCCATATTTCTGGCACCAGTTATTTGTTTGGGTGAGACCCTCTTGTAGCTTATTCAGAATTGTTTTATTAAGTCAGTAATGTGAATTCTTTACTTTATTGCAAATTTGTTGGGTTATTTTTGTGGATTATAGTATTGTAGGACTGCTGATGTTGACATTTTACGTAGTTGGACTGCTGGAATGGTTTTCCCAGTGAGAAATGTTAGTGCTGTAGTGAATATCTGTTTATTTGTAAAAAAAAAAATATATATATATATATATATATATATATATATAAAACTAAGATGTTAGAGTTAACTGTTAGATTAGAGAATTAGAATGAGAATTAGAATTTTAAGACAAATAGTAGGCATTTATTACATTTATTCATTGTTCAAATGCACCTACAGTACAACCAGGAGGTCGACTGTGGTCTTCCAGAGCAACAAAAGAGTTAACTATATGATATATTTTATATGCGGCCCCAAGACCATTTCTGTTCACTCAATGCGGCCCCAGCAAGCCAAAAGGTTGGACACCCCTGTCTAGAATGACCCACTTAAGTAAGAATCAACCAGGCATTCTTTTTGAATCTGTAGCATCAGGAGAGGACAGCGATTTCCAAGGAACAATCTTTTCTCCAAGGATGTGAAATGCTGATTGAAAATTGACTCTGCTAGATGTGCATCACTTCTCTGCAGAAGCCATGCTCTGCTTTGCTTATTTAGGTACGACATGAGAGATTTGTTGTTGGACAAAATAAGGAGAGGGGAATCATCAAGACCATTAAAGTGATAAGGTTTGTAAATAGTTTCAACTTGTGGAAGTGAAGCCCCTTTCTGGAAGGGGAGCATTTCCTTTCAATAGCAGAGGAGGGTCAGATGAGCTTTGCACTCTACCGATGAAGCATCTGGTTTCAAAACTTGAAACAGATTTGGATGCAGGAATGGGGTGTCTACTATGCCAGAGCCACACAACAGGATTCTGAAACCAAAAAAATTTGTGAGCAATGACTCTGCAGCCACTGAAACTTTGCTTCCCACAGCTCCACCAACAATGTTAGGTATGTAAGAGCTCAGTGAATAGAGAAACAGCTTTGAGCTAGATTGACCTACAACTCCACATTCAAAATAAGTTGTTTATCCTTAAGCTAATGTTGTTGATTTTGAATTACTTATCAATAACTTCTTGGTGTGTTTACATTTTGTGTTTGATTTATAACTACTTAAAACTGCAAGAGTGTGGTTCATATTCTGGTATTTGCAGACTAGTTCATTTCAAAAGTGATTTAGACCAGAGGACTTTATTCTAGACACTGAAACTAAATGCAACATTTGAAAATATATTCTATGGAATATTATATTTGGACTTTTTTTTTTAATTTTTTTGCACTTCTGATTGAAGCACATATTGAGAACTAGTGAGTTTTTGGATTAATCTGATGGTTTAGAACTGTTGATTTACAGTTCAAATTCTGTTTTACAGAATAATTCATTGCACTATGATGCAGATTTGTAGATGTTGCAAATGAAAAATCTGTAGATTTTGCAAACTTATTTTACCTGTTATGGTTTGTAATTTGACAATGTGTATTTTTTACAGAACTATATCTAATGAAAGTTTTCTCAATTTTTAATAACTGATCCACATACATTTGGAAAGCTAAGCATATTATTCAGGCTTCTCTACTGATAGCATGATTTTTTTCAGCTTCTGGAGTTCGGATGAGACAAAGAAGGAACTGCTTCGGCAATAACTCTGCATTGGTCTTATAAGGAAGAGATACTGTTGCATATTTTGCCTTTTTGTACCTGGGTTAGATGTTTATGGTAAATTAAGTTATACATGTGTGGCCACTGCTCTTAGTCACCCTTTTCTTTTTTTACTTGTCTGGAGTCTGCTTTTCATGTCAAAGACAAAACGTGAAATAGAAAGGCATAGCAAGGTAAACATTTATCTATAGAAATAAAAAAAAAGTAAATAAATAAGTAACAGAAGGTAACAAGGAGTGAATGGGGAGGTGGATAAGGTACAATACAAGGAGGCTAGCAAAAGGGCTACAAAAGCAAAACTTGAAAGGGACTAGACCAATCGGTAGAACAATGAAGATGCATCAGGGAAGCTGTAGGATATGGAGGTGGAACTGGATGCCTTAGGTATAAAGCACAAAGACCAGATGGTTTAACTCTCAGAGTCCTCCCAGCTCCCGGTTCAACACCACTCCCCTCCTGATGGAGCTCATGCACAGATAACTGGCTAGTGCAGACATACCAGAGGACTGTAAGATGGTACCCTTGTTTGAGAAAGACAGCATGAAAAATCCAGGGCACTACAAGCTTGTTAGCTTAGCAGTATCATGGAAAGTCATGGATAAAATATTAAAGAGAAAGCTGGTTGTATTTCTAAAGGACAGCAATCTCCAAGACTGCAATCAAGATACATTCATAGGCAGGCATTGTTGTCAGTCAAACCTGATTTTACTTTATGACTGGGTTACAGTTAAACTAGTCATGGGAGTACCAGTAGATGTGGCCTACCTGGACTTCAGCATGGTCTCTGATTCAGTCACACATAGCAGGATGATAGTAAAATTCAAGGGTTTGTGGATAGGTCTAAGACTGAGGAAATGCATTGCTGCATTGCCATATGGTAACCCACAGAGGGTTAAGGTAAGATGGAGGATGATGCCAGGAATTAGTAGAGTAACTAGTGGAATACCACAAGGGTCTGTCATGGGTCACTTCTCTTCAGTGTTTTTTCTCAGATCTGAGAGACTTTTTACTGATGGCATAAAGACAGGTGCAGCTATGGAGTATAGTGGAAGAGTTTAGGAAAGAATTTGCAGAGGGTAGCCAAATAAGCAGAAAATAGGCAGTTGAGGTTTAAACAAATGCAAAATACTGCAACTGCAATACAACAACCTTCATGTAAACTGGAGAAATGGAAAGTACAGCTGTTTAAGAAATTAACATAACATGAGATGTCCTACTGATCACTGTTGCAGTATTCCAAACTGTTGGATTATCTTGCCAGATAACCTGGACATCCGGCTGGGGTACCAAAACTAAAACCTTCCATAGAGCCGTACGTCTGATGTATGACCTAAGCCTGTGGGAATAAATGTACATAAGCAGATGCATGAGCATAAATCCCCACACTACCTCCAAACCAGTAAGCCTGAAGAGGCCTTTGTTGGAAAAATAAAAATGGTCAGCTAGGAGGAGAGAGGAAAAGGGACAGTCGCCCACCTCAGTCTATGTGGAAAAGGTACTGTAATAGAAGGAGCGAGAAAGAATACTGCAACAGTGATTAAGTATGATATTAGATAACAGACTACATGCTTTCTTAAATCACTGCTGCAGTATTTCAAACTTTGCGGTGATTCTCAAAGCTTAAGAAGAAAGAGTGGCTATATGAGGTATTGGAGAATTGCCCAGTAATCCAGAAGGGATAGACCTGGTAAAGGTGGTTCCAGTTTTAGGAAAAACATCTACTCTGTAATGTTTGGTAAAGGTATGTATGGAAGACCAAGTAGCTACTTCAAGGATGACTCTAGACTCTATTCCCTTGAAGAAAGCTCCCAAAGAGGTCACAGCTCTAGTAAAATGTTCCATTGCTGGAGAGGGCAAGGTTTTAATATGCTGAGCATAGCAAAAGGTAAAGGATTTACAAATCCGAATGGCAATAATCACGTATAAGACAGGCTCCCCTAACTTTGACTCTTGAAAAGAGATGAACAACTTCTTATCCAAGTAGAATCTTGAGTTGTTTATGCACATCAAGGGAATGTAGCATCCTTTCTCCCATATTTTGTGAATTAGGAAAGACTGTGGGGAAGTGTATGGCCTAATTGAAGGGCAGTTCGTTGACCACTTTAGGCATGAATGAGGGATTTGCCCTCAAAGACACCCTGTCCTTATGAAAAATAAGGAAGGGAGGGAGGGGTTGTCATAACGGAGTGAAATTTGTAGACTCATCTGGCAGAGGTATGGACTACCAGAAGAATGATTTTTCAAGTGAAAAATTTGAGAGAAGCAGAAGGTACTGGCTTGAAAGGAAGTGCCATGAGTTTTTCCAACATGAAGCTGAGGTCCCAAGGATGCAGAATAGATTTCTTAGGAGGTTTTAGGTGAACAACAACCTTAACAAACTGTTTTAGCACAAGCCTGTTTAGGAAAGGGAAAACCAGCATTTAACAAGCAGAAATGAATGAACATTGTGCCTTAATAGAGGAGTATGCCAAGACAGATTTCAGCACCTCACACAGATAAGAGAAGACCACTAGGCTGTTTAATAGCAGCAGGTCCTGGTTATGAGAGTGACACCAGATAGTAACAATTTTTTTATTTTTTATTATTTTATTTTACATTTCTTTACTGGGAAAGTCCGACTGGAACAAGGTCCATTTACAGTGGAGGCCTGGGGAGAAAAGCTCCATAACATAACAGTACAAATACAACAAATGACAAAAAAAAATCTGTACAGAGGCATATATACAATCAGAGCTCCATGTCTTTATATGACAGCACATAATCAATGAATGACAGAAAAGTTCTATACAGTGGCATATATATAATCAAGGAGATTTTTTTGTACCTTACTTTGATTTGAGCAAGCTTTGTATATAGATAGCAAAATGAATTCTGTATTGGTAGTACAAAGCATAAAAATGAAGGAATGGAATCTGGAAAATAATGCTATTTGGGAGATGTGTCATAGCGTAAGAAATAGTTTGTAGGATAGTAGTTCCTTACAGGGAGTATTTGTGTAGTACAGAATAGCTGAGGTAAGCAGTGAGGAGTGAGGAGAGGAGGTTTGGCAAGTAAAGAGGAGAGCAGAAAAGATTTTATGTGATACAGGGATACAGCCATGACTGCAAGAGGTGTGACTTTAGTGATGTCTTGAAAAGTGAGATGGATGGTTGCAGAGGAGATACTTTGGGGGAGGTTATTACATTCCCTAGCAATTGTGTGGGACAACAGACTTTTCCCTGCAGTGTTATTAGCTTTGGTTATGCCGAGCAGGGTTTTGTTCGATGAGCGTAGAGGGCGATTTGCAGAATATTGGTTTAGAAGTTGGTTTAGGGCTGAGGTTTTCTGAGGGTTCCTTATTATGTTGAAGGTGAGGACTAATTGGTGATAGCTAATTAGCTGAGTGAGTTATAACCACTGTAGTTGCTTCAGGGGAAGACAGTGATGACTTCTAAAAGTGGAGTTGTTAGCGAATTTTGCAATTTTATTGTAACATGACTCTAGTTTGTTTACATCTGTTTTCCTGATATGAATTAGGATTGGTGATGCATACATTAGGGGAGACAAGAGGTGGGTTTGGGCTAAGGAGATTCTAGCTTGGTCCGATAGGAACTGTTTGTGTTTGTATAGGGTTTCTAGCTTTTTATGTACGTTTGTGATGGTTTGTGAGATATGGACATCAAAGTTTAGATTGTTATCTATTTCAACCCTGAGCAGCTTAGTATGAGGGGAGGGAGAGATTGTGGTCCCGTTTTTGGAGGTGATAATGAATGTAGGAGGTGTGGATTTAGATTTATCGGGGGGAAAAGGAGTAATTTGGTCTTGTTTGGGTTTAGAATGAGTTGGATATTGGTAATCTATTGTTCCACGGAAAAGAAGGATTCTTGGGTAAGCTTTTGAAGAGTGGTTATGAATGGGGCTGAGCAGATTAGGGTGGAGACGTCTGCGTACTGTATAAGTGATGCATGCAGGGTGGAAGTATGTAGTTTATTAGTGAAAATGGTGAATAGTAGAGAACCCAGTATTGATCCTTGTGGGACGCCTATAGTAGTTGGTAATAGAGGTGATAGTGTACTTTGCCATTTAACTGATTGTTTTCTGTCAGAGAGGATAGCTTCTAAACCGTGAAGTAGTAGAGGGGGTGAAGGATAAGGCTGACAGAGTATCTAAGAGTAGGTTATGGGAGACCATATCAAATGCTTTTGATAGATCTAGGAATATGGCTGAGACAAATTTGTTGTTGTTTCTTAGATGGTTAATCTGATTGGTAAAGGAGAGTAGAGCAGTGGTTGTGCTATGGTTTGGGTGGAAACCATGCTGTGTGGCGGGGGGGGGAGAGGAGGTTATGTGAGGATAAGAAGTGCATTACCTGGGTGTGAATACATTTCTCCAAAAGCTTGGACAAGATAGAAATTGGACGATAGTTTGATAGTTCATAGGAGTTTCCGCCTTTGTGAAGGGGAATTATTTGTGACACTTTCCATAGATTGGGTACATTGGTCTCTTGTATAGAGTGGTTTATAAGAATTGAGACAGGGTAGGCTAGTGATTCTGCAGCTAATTTTAGAAAATTTGTGGGTAAACCATCTGCTGTGAGTGTGGTGGGTTTTAGTTTAGAGAATTTTTTTAACTGAAGAGGTTGGTACAGGTGACAGTGTGAAGGTGGGTATGTTAGTTTGTCTTACAGTTGGGGTGGTGTTAGTGTTCTTGTTGGATAGTTGGATAGATAGTGCGAGGATAGATTCTGTGAAGTGATGTTTGAATTCTGAAGCTATGCTATCATTATCAGAATTGTTGGGAGATGGGGTGGTGATTTTGCCCAATTTTAGAAGGGTATTGATGGCCTGCCAGAACTTTTGGGGGTTTCTAGAGTGCTTGTTTTGGATGTCTAAGAAGTCGTTCTTTTTATCTACCTTTGTTTGGGTTTTGGCCTTATTTCATAGTTCTTGATATTTCTGTCTGCCTTGGATAGTGTTATTCTTTTTCCAGTTTTTCCAGGCATTGTCTCTGGCTTTTATTAAGGCTTTTGTTGTCCTATTTAGCCATGGGGCATAGTTAGCTTTAGTCCTGAGTTTCCTGATGCGAGCTAGTATATTTAGAACAGTCATAAAAGTAGTCTAAAGGTAGAGTTTTTAGTGGATTGCAGTCCTGTTGCTGGAGCATACTGCTAAGAGTTTGTGGATTGATTTTGTGCTCATCCCTAGTCTCCTTGAATAGCATGGGTTTGGGTATTTTTGCCTATTTATGAAGGAGGAATATAGGACAGCGGTCACTCAAGGCATCAGGTAAGCAGCCCACATAATTTTCTGTGGGGATATTAACTAGTGTCCAATCTAGAATGGAGATTCTATTGGATTTTTTGTCTACTCTGGTGGGTTCTTGGATTAGTTGTGAGAATCCAAATAAGTTAATATGGTTTGAGGGGTTGTTGGAGTTGCTGGCTAGCCAGTCTAAGTTTAAGTCATCTAGCAGAATGGTTACTTGGGGTAGGTTGATTGTGGCCCATTGTAGTATCTCTTCTATTATAGGTGAATTATTTCTTGGAGGAATATAACTACAGAGGATGTTGATAGCAGGATGGTTTCTTGGGGAAGGTTGATTGCGGCCCATTGCAATATCTCTTCTATTATAGGTGAGTTATTTCCTGGAGGAATAAAACTACAGAGGATGTTGATAGCAGGATGGTTTCTTGGGGTAGGTTGATTGCGGCCCATTGTAGTATCTCTTCTATTATAGGTGAGTTATTTCCTGGAGGAATATAACTACAGAGGATGTTGATAGCAGGATGGTTTCTTGGGGAAGGTTGATTGCGGCTCATTGTAGTATCTCTTCTATTATAGGTGAGTTATTTCCTGGAGGAATATAACTACAGAGGATGTTGATAGCAGGATGGTTTCTTGGGGAAGGTTGATTGCGGCTCATTGTAGTATCTCTTCTATTATAGGTGAGTTATTTCCTGGAGGAATATAACTACAGAGGATGTTGATAGCAGGATGGTTTCTTGGGGTAGGTTGATTGTGGCCCATTGTAGTATCTCTTCTATTATAGGTGAGTTATTTCCTGGAGGAATATAACTACAGAGGATGTTGATAGCAGGATGGTTTCTTGGGGAAGGTTGATTGCGGCTCATTGTAGTATCTCTTCTATTATAGGTGAGTTATTTCCTGGAGGAATATAACTACAGAGGATGTTGATAGCAGGATGGTTTCTTGGGGAAGGTTGATTGCGTCTCATTGTAGTATCTCTTCTATTATAGGTGAGTTATTTCCTGGAGGAATATAACTACAGAGGATGTTGATAGCAGGATGGTTTCTTGGGGTAGGTTGATTGTGGCCCATTGTAGTATCTCTTCTATTATAGGTGAGTTATTTCCTGGAGGAAGATAACTACAGAGGATGTTGATAGCAGGATGGTTTCTTGGGGAAGGTTGATTGTGGCCCATTGCAATATCTCTTCTATTATAGGTGAGTTATTTCCTGGAGGAATATATCTACAGAAGATGTTGATAGCAGGATGGTTTCTTGGGGAAGGTTGATTGCGGCTCATTGTAGTATCTCTTCTATTATAGGTGAGTTATTTCCTGGAGGAATATAACTACAGAGGATGTTGATAGCAGGATGGTTTCTTGGGGTAGTATCTCTTCTATTATAGGTGAGTTATTTCCTGGGGAATATAACTACAGAGGATGTTGGTAGCAGGATGGTTTCTTGGGGTAGGTTGATTGTGGCCCATTGTAGTATCCCTTCTATTATAGGTGAGTTATTTCCTGGAGGAATATAACTACAGAGGATGTTGATAGCAGGATGGTTTCTTGGGGAAGGTTGATTGCGGCTCATTGTAGTATCTCTTCTATTATAGGTGAGTTATTTCCTGGAGGAATATAACTACAGAGGATGTTGATAGCAGGATGGTTTCTTGGGGAAGGTTGATTGCGTCTCATTGTAGTATCTCTTCTATTATAGGTGAGTTATTTCCTGGAGGAATATAACTACAGAGGATGTTGATAGCAGGATGGTTTCTTGGGGTAGGTTGATTGTGGCCCATTGTAGTATCTCTTCTATTATAGGTGAGTTATTTCCTGGAGGAAGATAACTACAGAGGATGTTGATAGCAGGATGGTTTCTTGGGGAAGGTTGATTGTGGCCCATTGCAATATCTCTTCTATTATAGGTGAGTTAGTTCCTGGATGAATATAACTACAGAGGATGTTTATAGCAGGATGGTTTCTTGAGGTAGGTTGATTGTGGCCCATTGTAGTATCTCTTCTATTATAGGTGAGTTATTTCCTGGAGGAATATAACTACAGAGGATGTTGATAGCAGGATGGTTTCTTGGGGAAGGTTGATTGCGGCTCATTGTAGAATCTCTTCTATTATAGGTGAGTTATTTCCTGGTGGAATATAACTACAGAGGATGTTGATAGCAGGATGGTTTCTTGGGGAAGGTTGATTGCGGCTCATTGTAGTATCTCTTCTATTATAGGTGAGTTATTTCCTGGTGGAATATAATTACAGAGGATGTTAATAGCAGAATTTTTTCTTGGGTAGGTTGATTGCGGCCCATTGTAGTATCTCTTCTATTATAGGTGAGTTATTTCCTGGGGAATATAACTACAGAGGATGTTGGTAGCAGGATGGTTTCTTGGGGTAGGTTGATTGTGGCCCATTGTAGTATCCCTTCTATTGTAGGTGAGTTATTTCCTGGAGGAATATAACTAAAGAGGATGTTGATAGCAGGATGGTTTCTTGGGGTAGGTTGATTGCGGCCCATTGTAGTATTTCTTCTATTATAGGTGAGTTATTTCCTTGGGGAATATAACTACAGAGGATGTTGATAGCAGGATAGTTTCTTGGGGTAGGTTGATTGTGGCCCATTGTGGTATCTCTTCTATTATAGGTGAGTTATTTCCTGGAAGAATATAACTACAGAGGATGTTGAAAGCAGGATGGTTTCTTGGGGTAGGTTGATTGTGGCCCATTGTAGTATCTCTTCTATTATAGGTGAGTTATTTCCTGGATTAATATAACTACAGAGGATGTTGATAGCAGGATGGTTTCCTGGGTAGGTTGATTGTGGCCCATGGTAGTATCTCTTCTATTATAGGTGAGTTAGTTCCTGGATGAATATAACTACAGAGGATGTTTATAGCAGGATGGTTTCTTGAGGTAGGTTGATTGTGGCCCATTGTAGTATCTCTTCTATTATAGGTGAGTTATTTCCTGGAGGAATATAACTACAGAGGATGTTGATAGCAGGATGGTTTCTTGGGGAAGGTTGATTGCGGCTCATTGTAGAATCTCTTCTATTATAGGTGAGTTATTTCCTGGTGGAATATAACTACAGAGGATGTTGATAGCAGGATGGTTTCTTGGGGAAGGTTGATTGCGGCTCATTGTAATATCTCTTCTATTATAGGTGAGTTATTTCCTGGTGGAATATAATTACAGAGGATGTTAATAGCAGGATTTTTTCTTGGGGAAGGTTGATTGCGGCTCATTGTAGTATCTCTTCTATTATAAGTGAGTTATTTCCTGGAGGAATATAACTACAGAGGATGTTGATAGCAGGATGGTTTCTTGGGGAAGCTTGATTGCGGCTCATTGTAGTATCTCTTTTATTAGAGGTGAGTTATTTCCTGGAGGAATATAACTACAGAGGATGTTGATAGCAGGATGGTTTCTTGGGGTAGGTTGATTGTGGCCCATTGTAGTATCTCTTCTATTATAGGTGAGTTATTTCCTGGAGGAATATAACTACAGAGGATGTTGATAGCAGGATGGTTTCTTGGGGAAGGTTGATTGCGGCTCATTGTAGTATCTCTTCTATTATAGGTGAGTTATTTCCTGGAGGAATATAACTACAGAGGATGTTCATAGCAGGATGGTTTCTTGGGTAGGTTGATTGCGGCTCATTGTAGTATCTCTTCTATTATAGGTGAGTTATTTCCTGGAGGAATATAACTACAGAGGATGTTGATAGCAGGATGGTTTCTTGGGGTAGGTTGATTGTGGCCCATTGTAGTATCTCTTCTATTATAGGTGAGTTATTTCCTGGAGGAAGATAACTACAGAGGATGTTGATTGCAGGATGGTTTCTTGGGGAAGGTTGATTGTGGCCCATTGCAATATCTCTTCTATTATAGGTGAGTTATTTCCTGGAGGAATATAACTACAGAGGATGTTGATAGCAGGATGGTTTCTTGGGGAAGGTTGATTGCGGCTCATTGTAGTATCTCTTCTATTATAGGTGAGTTATTTCCTGGAGGAATATAACTACAGAGGATGTTGATAGCAGGATGGTTTCTTGGGGAAGGATGATTGCGGCCCATGGTAGTATCTCTTCTATTATAGGTGAGTTATTTCCTGGAGGAATATAACTACAGAGGATGTTGATAGCAGGATGGTTTCTTGGGGAAGGTTGATTGCGGCTCATTGTAGTATCTCTTCTATTATAGGTGAGTTATTTCCTGGAGGAATATAACTACAGAGGATGTTGATAGCAGGATGGTTTCTTGGGGAAGGTTGATTGCGGCTCATTGTAGTATCTCTTCTATTATAGGTGAGTTATTTCCTGGAGGAATATAACTACAGAGGATGTTGATAGCAGGATGGTTTCTTGGGGAAGGTTGATTATGGCTCATTGTAGTATCTCTTCTATTATAGGTGAGTTATTTCCTGGAGGAATATAACTACAGAGGATGTTGATAGCAGGATGGATTCTTGGGGTAGGTTGATTGTGGCCCATTGTAGTATCTCTTCTATTATAGGTGAGTTATTTTCTGGAGGAATATAACTACAGAGGATGTTGATAGCAGGATGGTTTCTTGGGGTAGGTTGATTGTGGCCCATGTTTGTATCTCTTCTATTATAGGTGAGTTATTTCCTGGAGGAATATAACTACAGAGGATGTTGATAGCAGGACGGTTTCTTGGGGTAGGTTGATTGTGGCCCATTGTAGTATCTCTTCTATTATAGGTGAGTTATTTCCTGGAGGAATATAACTACAGAGGATGTTGATAGCAGGATGGTTTCTTGGGGTAGGTTGATTGTGGCCCTTTGTAGTATCTCTTCTATTATGGGTGAGTTATTTCCTGGAGGAATATAACTACAGAGGATGTTGATAGCAGGATGGTTTCTTGGGGTAGGTTGATTGTGGCCCATTGTATTATCTCTTCTATTATAGGTGAGTTATTTTCTGGAGGAATATAACTACAGAGGATGTTGATAGCAGGATGCTTTCTTGGGTGGGTTGATTGCGGCCCATTGTAGTATATCTTCTATTATAGGTGAGTTATTTCCTGGAGGAATCTAACTACAGAGGATGTTGATAGCAGGGTGGTTTCTTGGGGTAGGTTGATTGTGGCCCATGTTTGTATCTCTTCTATTATAGGTGAGTTATTTCCTGGAGGAATATAACTACAGAGGATGTTGATAGCAGGATGGTTTCTTGGGGTAGGTTGATTGTGGCCCATTGTAGTATCTCTTCTATTATAGGTGAGTTATTTCCTGGAGGAATATAACTACAGAGGATGTTGATAGCAGGATGGTTTCTTGGGGAAGGTTGATTGTGGCCCATTGTAGTATCTCTTCTATTATAGGTGAGTTATTTCCTGGAGGAATATAACTACAGAGGATGTTGATAGCAGGATGGTTTCTTGGGGTAGGTTGATTGTGGCCCATTGTATTATCTCTTCTATTATAGGTGAGTTATTTCCTGGAGGAATATAACTACAGAGGATGTTGATAGCAGGATGGTTTCTTGGGTAGGTTGATTGTGACCCATTGTAGTATCTCTTCTATTATAGGTGAGTTATTTCCTGGAGGAATATAACTACAGAGGATGTTGATAGCAGGATGGTTTCTTGGGGTAGGTTGATTGTGGCCCATTGTAGTATCTCTTCTATTATAGGTGAGTTATTTCCTGGAGGAATATAACTACAGAGGATGTTGATAGCAGGATGGTTTCTTGGTGTAGGTTGATTGTGGCCCATTGTAGTATCTCTTCTATTATAGGTGAGTTATTTCCTGGAGGAATATAACTACAGAGGAAGTTGATAGCAGGATGGCTTCTTCGGGTAGGTTGATTGTGGCCCATTGTAGTATCTCTTCTATTATAGGTGAGTTATTTCCTGGAGGAATATAACTACAGAGGATGTTGATAGCAGGATGGTTTCTTGGGGTAGGTTGATTGTGGCCCATTGTAGTATCTCTTCTATTATAGGTGAGTTATTTCCTGGAGGAATATAACTACAGAGGATGTTGATAGCAGGATGGTTTCTTGGGGTAGGTTGATTGTGGCCCATTGTAGTATCTCTTCTATTCTAGGTGAGTTATTTCCTGGAGGAATATAACTACAGAGGATGTTGATAGCAGGATGGTTTCTTGGTGTAGGTTGATTGTGGCCCATTGTAGTATCTCTTCTATTATAGGTGAGTTATTTCCTGGAGGAATATAACTACAGAGGATGTTGATAGCAGGATGGTTTCTTGGGGTAGGTTGATTGTGGCCCATTGTAGTATCTCTTCTATTATAGGTGAGTTATTTCCTGGAGGAATATAACTACAGAGGATGTTGATAGCAGGACGGTTTCTTGGGGTAGGTTGATTGTGGCCCATTGTAGTATCTCTTCTATTATAGGTGAGTTATTTCCTGGAGGAATATAACTACAGAGGATGTTGATAGCAGGATGGTTTCTTGGGGTAGGTTGATTGTGGCCCATTGTAGTATCTCTTCTATTATAGGTGAGTTATTTCCTGGAGGAATATAACTACAGAGGATGTTGATAGCAGGATGGTTTCTTGGGGTAGGTTGATTGTGGCCCATTGTAGTATCTCTTCTATTATAGGTGAGTTATTTCCTGGAGGAATATAACTACAGAGGATGTTGATAGCAGGATGGTTTCTTGGGGTAGGTTGATTGTGGCCCATGTTTGTATCTCTTCTATTATAGGTGAGTTATTTCCTGGAGGAATATAACTACAGAGGATGTTGATAGCAGGATGGTTTCTTGGGGTAGGTTGATTGTGGCCCATTGTAGTATCTCTTCTATTATAGGTGAGTTATTTCCTTGAGGAATATAACTACAGAGGATGTTGATAGCAGGATGGTTTCTTGGGGAAGGTTGATTGTGGCCCATTGTAGTATCTCTTCTATTATAGGTGAGTTATTTCCTGGAGGAATATAACTACAGAGGATGTTGATAGCAGGATGGTTTCTTGGGGTAGGTTGATTGTGGCCCATTGTATTATCTCTTCTATTAAAGGTGAGTTATTTCCTGGAGGAATACAACTACAGAGGATGTTGATAGCAGGATGGTTTCTTGGGTAGGTTGATTGTGACCCATTGTAGTATCTCTTCTATTATAGGTGAGTTATTTCCTGGAGGAATATAACTACAGAGGATGTTGACAGCAGGATGGTTTCTTGGGGTAGGTTGATTGTGGCCCATTGTAGTATCTCTTCTATTACAGGTGAGTTATTTCCTGGAGGAATATAACTACAGAGGATGTTGATAGCAGGACGGTTTCTTGGGGTAGGTTGATTGTGGCCCATTGTAGTATCTCTTCTATTATAGGTGAGTTATTTCCTGGAGGAATATAACTACAAAGGATGTTGATAGCAGGATGGTTTCTTGGGGTAGGTTGATTGTGGCCCATTGTAGTATCTCTTCTATTATAGGTGAGTTATTTCCTGGAGGAATATAACTACAGAGGATGTTGATAGCAGGATGGTTTCTTGGGGTAGGTTGATTGTGGCCCATTGTAGTATCTCTTCTATTATAGGTGAGTTATTTCCTGGAGGAATATAACTACAGAGGATGTTGATAGCAGGACGGTTTCTTGGGGTAGGTTGATTGTGGCCCATTGTAGTATATCTTCTATTATAGGTGAGTTATTTCCTGGAGGAATATAACTACAGAGGATGTTGATAGCAGGATGGTTTCTTGGGGAAGGTTGATTGTGGCCCATTGTAGCATCTCTTCTATTATAGGTGAGTTATTTCCTGGAGGAATATAACTACAGAGGGTGTTGATAGCAGGATGGTTTCTTGGGGTAGGTTGATTGTGGCCCATTGTTTTTTCTCTTCTATTATAGGTGAGTTATTTCCTGGAGGAATATAACTACAGAGGATGTTGATAGCAGGATGTTTTCTTGGGTAGGTTGATTACGCCCATTGTAGTATCTCTTCTATTATAGGTGAGTTATTTCCTGGAGGAATATAACTACAGAGGATGTTGATAGCAGGATGGTTTCTTGGGGTAGGTTGATTGTGGCCCATTGTAGTATCTCTTCTATTATAGGTGAGTTATTTCCTGGAGGAATATAACTACAGAGGATGTTGATAGCAGGATGGTTTCTTGGGGTAGGTTGATTGTGGCCCATTGTAGTATCTCTTCTATTATAGGTGAGTTATTTCCTGGAGGAATATAACTACAGAGGATGTTGATAGCAGGACGGTTTCTTGGGGTAGGTTCATTGTGGCCCATTGTAGTATATCTTCTATTATAGGTGAGTTATTTCCTGGAGGAATATAACTACAGAGGATGTTGATAGCAGGATGGTTTCTTGGGGAAGGTTGATTGTGGCCCATTGTAGCATCTCTTCTATTATAGGTGAGTTATTTCCTGGAGGAATATAACTACAGAGGATGTTGATAGCAGGACGGTTTCTTGGGGTAGGTTGATTGTGGCCCATTGTAGTATCTCTTCTATTATAGGTGAGTTATTTCCTGGAGGAATATAACTACAAAGGATGTTGATAGCAGGATGGTTTCTTGGGGTAGGTTGATTGTGGCCCATTGTAGTATCTCTTCTATTATAGGTGAGTTATTTCCTGGAGGAATATAACTACAGAGGATGTTGATAGCAGGATGGTTTCTTGGGGTAGGTTGATTGTGGCCCATTGTAGTATCTCTTCTATTATAGGTGAGTTATTTCCTGGAGGAATATAACTACAGAGGATGTTGATAGCAGGACGGTTTCTTGGGGTAGGTTGATTGTGGCCCATTGTAGTATATCTTCTATTATAGGTGAGTTATTTCCTGGAGGAATATAACTACAGAGGATGTTGACAGCAGGATGGTTTCTTGGGGAAGGTTGATTGTGGCCCATTGTAGCATCTCTTCTATTATAGGTGAGTTATTTCCTGGAGGAATATAACTACAGAGGGTGTTGATAGCAGGATGGTTTCTTGGGGTAGGTTGATTGTGGCCCATTGTTTTTTCTCTTCTATTATAGGTGAGTTATTTCCTGGAGGAATATAACTACAGAGGATGTTGATAGCAGGATGTTTTCTTGGGTAGGTTGATTGCGGCCCATTGTAGTATCTCTTCTATTATAGGTGAGTTATTTCCTGGAGGAATATAACTACAGAGGATGTTGATAGCAGGATGGTTTCTTGGGGTAGGTTGATTGTGGCCCATTGTAGTATCTCTTCTATTATAGGTGAGTTATTTCCTGGAGGAATATAACTACAGAGGATGTTGATAGCAGGATGGTTTCTTGGGGTAGGTTGATTGTGGCCCATTGTAGTATCTCTTCTATTATAGGTGAGTTATTTCCTGGAGGAATATAACTACAGAGGATGTTGATAGCAGGACGGTTTCTTGGGGTAGGTTGATTGTGGCCCATTGTAGTATATCTTCTATTATAGGTGAGTTATTTCCTGGAGGAATATAACTACAGAGGATGTTGATAGCAGGATGGTTTCTTGGGGAAGGTTGATTGTGGCCCATTGTAGCATCTCTTCTATTATAGGTGAGTTATTTCCTGGAGGAATATAACTACAGAGGATGTTGATAGCAGGATGGTTTCTTGGGGTAGGTTGATTGTGGCCCATTGTTTTATCTCTTCTATTATAGGTGAGTTATTTCCTGGAGGAATATAACTACAGAGGATGTTGATAGCAGGATGTTTTCTTGGGTAGGTTGATTGCGGCCCATTGTAGTATCTCTTCTATTATAGGTGAGTTATTTCCTGGAGGAATATAACTACAGAGGATGTTGATAGCAGGATGGTTTCTTGGGGTAGGTTGATTGTGGCCCATTGTAGTATGTCTTCTATTATAGGTGAGTTATTTCCTGGAGGAATATAACTACAGAGGATGTTGATAGCAAGATGGTTTCTTGGGGTAGGTTGATTGTGGCCCGTTGTAGTATCTCTTCTATTATAGGTGAGTTATTTCCTGGAGGAATATAACTACAGAGGATGTTGATAGCAGGACGGTTTCTTGGGGTAGGTTGATTGTGGCCCATTGCAGTATCTCTTCTATTATAGGTGAGTTATTTCCTGGAGGAATATACCTACAGAGGATGTTGATAGCAGGATGGTTTCTTGGGGTAGGTTGATTGTGGCCCATTGTAGTATCTCTTCTATTATAGGGGAGTTATTTCCTGGAGGAATATAACTGCAGAAGATGTTGATAGCAGGATGGTTTCTTAGGTAGGTTGATTGCGGCCCATTGTAGTATCTCTTCTATTATAGGTGAGTTATTTCCTGGAGGAATGTAACTACAGAGGGTGTTGATAGCAGGATGGTTTCTTGGGGTAGGTTGGTTGTGGCCCATTGTAGTATCTCTTCTATTATAGGGGAGTTATTTCCTGGAGGATTATAACTACAGAGGATGTTGATAGCAGGATGGTTTCTTGGGTAGGTTGATTGCGGCCCATTGTAGTATCTCTTCTATTATAGGTGAGTTATTTCCTGGAGGAATATAACTACAGAGGATGTTGATAGCAGGATGGTTTCTTGGGGTAGGTTGATTGCGGCCCATTGTAGTATCTCTTCTATTATAGGTGAGTTATTTCCTGGGGAATATAACTACAGAGGATGTTGATAGCAGGATGGTTTCTTGGGGTAGGTTGATTGTGGCCCATTGTAGTATCCCTTCTATTGTAGGTGAGTTATTTCCTGGAGGAATATAACTAAAGAGGATGTTGATAGCAGGATGGTTTCTTGGGGTAGGTTGATTGAGGCCCATTGTAGTATCTCTTCTATTATAGGTGAGTTATTTCCTTGGGGAATATAACTACAGAGGATGTTGATAGCAGGATAGTTTCTTGGGGTAGGTTGATTGTGGCCCATTGTAGTATCTCTTCTATTATAGGTGAGTTATTTCCTGGAGGAATATAACTACAGAGGATGTTGATAGCAGGATGGTTTCTTGGGGTAGGTTGATTGTGGCCCATTGTAGTATCTCTTCTATTATAGGTGAGTTATTTCCTGGATTAATATAACTACAGAGGATGTTGATAGCAGGATGGTTTCCTGGGTAGGTTGACTGTGGCCCATGGTAGTATCTCTTCTATTATAGGTGAGTTAGTTCCTGGATGAATATAACTACAGAGGATGTTTATAGCAGGATGGTTTCTTGAGGCAGGTTGATTGTGGCCCATTGTAGTATCTCTTCTATTATAGGTGAGTTATTTCCTGGAGGAATATAACTACAGAGGATGTTGATAGCAGGATGGTTTCTTGGGGAAGGTTGATTGTGGCTCATTGTAGTATCTCTTCTATTATAGGTGAGTTATTTCCTGGTGGAATATAACTACAGAGGATGTTGATAGCAGGATGGTTTCTTGGGGAAGGTTGATTGCGGCTCATTGTAGTGTCTCTTCTATTATAGGTGAGTTATTTCCTGGAGGAATATAACTACAGAGGATGTTGATAGCAGGATGGTTTCTTGGGGTAGGTTGATTGTGGCCCATTATAGTATCTCTTCTATTACAGGTGAGTTATTACCTGGAGGAATATAACTACAGGGGATGTTGATTCTCTTTTTGTGTTTAAGGGACATAATGGAGCCTAAATTCTCTGCATTCTGGAATTTGGGAAGTGGGGTTTTTAGCGGTTGGAGGTTGAGTGTATTTTTAAATAAGATTGCAACTCCACATCCCTTTTTGGCACCTCTATCTTGCCTTAGGATGTTATAGCCTGGGGGAAGACTTTCTTTATTTTGTGTGGGAGATTTTAGCCAGGTCTCTGTAACGGTTAGTATGTCTGGGGAGTAGTGGGATATGAATGCGTGAAAGTCATGTAGTTTGTTGGATATGCTACGTGTGTTTATACTGATAATAAGTAGGTCTGACTTGTGTTTCTGGGATAGGACTGGGTTGCTTAGACCTGGGTTGGGGTGTATGTCCCCTGAAATTAGTAGCCATTTTCTGAGGAATAGTGTGAGTTTTATGACATAGGCTATATCTATGTGTTTTTTGGGTAGTATTAGCCTTTTGTGAGGTAGTGTGGTTTCTGTTTTGTGTATGTAGAGTAATGAGTTGTTGTTAAATAGTGTGGAGCATATTACTATATTTGTGTGAGGTTGTGTGCTATGTGGTTGGTAGTGTTTGTTGGTATGTTAGAGTGTATGGATGTGGTATAAGCTAGAGTGGTGAGCGTTAGTAGTAGTAGTCCTAGTATACCTTGCATCGTGTGGGTGGGGTATACAGAGGCGGTTGTTGTGATGTGGAAGTGGGAGTGGATCTGATGACTGAGGGATGGTAAAAGACTGTTGTGGAGGGGGTGGGAATATATGGGCTATAAGTGTAGGAGCACTGGGGGTGGGTGAAATTTGGGGGCAGGGAGGGGAGCGGAGCAGGCTAGAGCAAGAGAACCTACAGTTGCAGAAAACTATCAGTAACAGCAAGAGATTGACTGAGCAAGAAGGTAGCTTAGCCTAAAGATAAGGTAAGGTAAGCTGCAATAATTAACCTGTGGTTAGCTTCCCTAGGAGGGAGTGGGAAGTTGGAACCATAGAATGGGGAGTATGCTTTAACTAAAAATTCCACCCAGCTATGGTAAGAAAGGTGGATTAGTAGGGTATGTTTCTACCGAGTGGCCAACTTCATTAACGCTCTCCATGTTAGAAGCTGAATGGAGCTCAATGCTGCTCTGCTCACCTCACAAAGATGGTCACAAAGAAAGAGAAAATTGTTAAAACAAATTCAATGGCATTCACCTAATATTTACTTCTACTGGAAGGCTTGTGTTTACAAGTTGAGATTTCCCAGGGCTGATTTGTGCTTTAGCTGGAAATTGCTTCAGAACTGAAGGTGGTGGCGGTGGTGGTGGTGGGGGAGCGCAATCCCGAGGCTTGTGGATGGCCCAAGCAAACTGCAAAAAGAGAAAAAGGAGAGTGTGAGCAGAAAGTGAGTAGTACAGTTCTAGGAGAAATGGAGACAATTAGGAGAGTAGAGGATATTAGAGAGTGATGGAAGGATTATCAGAAGACAGAAAGTTGGTACAAGAAATGGTAGAATAAGCAGGTACATAGATAAATGTCTGGGGAAGAGTAAAGAATCACAAAGAATAGGAAACAGTGCCTAGGCAGATCATTACAGACAAATTTAACAATGTACTAAGTTTAACAAGTTAAAGTAGCACCATAGTTAGGCAATATACTGGCTAGAGTGTGTAACAATTAAGCTATGCAAGATTTCCATGTAGAAAGTTTCCTTACCTCCTGGAGAACCTGAAACACATCCTCAGATAATTTGTGTCGAAAATGGATCAGAATTCTATCATCCATAATTTTAGTCTGGTGCATCATAGTTGAGGTGAAGCAATGAGCCCTTCTGTTCATAATTTCATAGGATGATACTTGGCTATTCGCCCGGAAGCCCTTATAAGCTTAGCCAAGAATTTCACCCATGTTCCCTCAAAGTCAGCATCTGTTGTTTAAACAAGTCCACAGTGAGGGGTAATTTGTGGTGATGATATTTTACTAGGAAGTGGAGAAAGGAGAACCAATGTACCTTGGCCAAAAGGAAGTCAACAGTAGCATCTTTGTTTTGTCTTTTTGGATCTTTAGTAAGATTTGGGGAAGAAGGGGAAGACATTGCATCCATTTTCCAGTCTTGGTAACAACACATCTTACTGCAAAACAGAGGAAGTTGTTTGTTGTTGATGGTGGCAAGCAGTCCTATCTGTGGGGCCTCTCAATTGGGGACTATATCTAGGAAGATCTCCCTGTTCAACATCCATTCATGAGGATTTTCCTTTAATTTGATTAGAATGTCTGCCAGGATGTTGTCCTGTGAGGGAATGTACACTTCTGTTAGAGACAGTGTTGGTTTTTGTGGTATACCATGCCAAAGAGTCAGTCTGCACAGATGATAAGATGTGGTGCCCCAATTCTTATGTACCATATGATGGTTGTGTTGTCTGTGAGCACTCTTAAAGGACCTCACTGGGGTCCCGGTCTGGGAGAAAGTCAGTAAGGGCCTGAATTAGAGCCATCATCTCCTTCAGACTGATGTGTTCTGATCTCAGATTTGGTAGCCGTAATCCCTGCACTCCTAGGTTGCCTGTCCATGCATCATAAGCCTCATCTGAGGTGTCTGTGTGTAATTCCTGAAGTATAGTCTGCATTTTGAAATGCAGTCTTAGAATGAGATTGATTTGAGATATCCATCATAATCATTTCTTCTTTAAGCATGGTAGGAAAGGAATGGGGGTATCCAGGAATGGGGGTATCCGCATGTGCAATCTAGCAAGAGGGACCATATGGACAGTTGAGACAATAAATGCCAGCTCCCTGAGAAATTCTGTTGTTGTGCAAGTCTAAAGAAGAGGACGAGGGTTGAAATAACCAGAGAGGCTCTGCACTTTGTCTGGAGAGAGGAAAGCTTGCATGAGTTTAGTGTCTAGCCCACAGCCCAGAAAAACTAGGTCCTGGGTTAGAGTCATTGTGGACTTTTTCAGGCTTATAGTGAAACACAGACCCTGAAGAATGGAGATGGTGAAGTTCAGATGAGTCAGAAGGTTGTTTGTTTTAACAGATCATCTAAGTAGGGGAATATTTGGATTCCCTGGGTCCTACACATGGTTATCATGAGGCCAGGCATTTTGTGAAGACTCGGTGCTACAGATTTACCCAAAAGACAAAACAAATAACTGAAAGTGCAATAAGCCAGAAGAAAAACCTCAGAAATTTCCTAAAGAAGGATGAATCAGGATGTGGAGAGAGGCATACTTAGAAAGACTGTAGGATAATGAGTGGAAGGAGAGTCTGCAGAGACAGCATCTTGAATGGGCTCTAAGGATGGTATTGAGGATGGAGAGAGAGAGATCTAAAAGAGGTCACCACTCTCCTTCTTTCCTTGGAATGAGAAACAATCTTGAACAGAATCCTCTTCCTATGAACTATGGAACAACTGTTTCTGTGGTGTCCTGCTCGAGTGACATTCGGATAATGGGAACAGCAAGTTTACCTGGTGGCTGTGGGGAAATGGAGGGAAGCCATTGAAACGAGGGACTGCCTTCTAGGTCATTCTATAGCTTTCTTGTATGATGGCTAGAACTCAGTTGTCTGTAGTAATGTGTCTCCATTTTTCAGAGAGGAGGTGGTGAGCATGGAGAATAAGAGGAGGGCTGAACTGAGGGAAGAAAGAGTGTGTAGAGGGTCTGATGTGTCTTGGAATCTTTTCTTAAGCATTTTCTTGCTGTTTTGGGGTTACAGATCCTCTGCGAGCAAAGGAAGTGGGTTTTGCAGGGTAATTTTCTGGTATCTGGGTACAGATGTAAGCAGGATCTCTCTCCAGTCTTTCATGATTTTACCTTGCTCCTGTAATTTGTTTTAAAAAGCTAGCTCCATCTAGCCCAAACAAATGATCCCTGTTAAGGGGAGAATCAAGAAGTTTGGTCTTAATGTCCTCAGAAAGGAGTTGAGAGCACACCCATGCATACCTCCTTATCACACAGCCTGTAGCAACTACTCTTGAGGAAGTTTTCACATCATCATAATTACATGTTATGTTGCACCTAGCAATCTGGGTAGCCTGAGCTACTATAGATAAGGCCTGCTGTTCACTTCTTGACTATTCCATAGATGATAGGGATTTATTTAGATGCCCTAAAATAAATATTAGGTATTTATTCATCTGAGTTTGATAATTTAGAGCTCTAAACGCAAGAGAGGAAGATATATAAACTTTCCCCAATCTGTCTATTCTTCTACTGTTTTTATCAGATGGAAGGGTGCATGTAGTAGCATACAGGGTTTGTCTGTGGACATGAGAACACAAAAGGATCTGCACTGGGTTTTTGAATAGGAATTTTAATTCCTTGGGTACATTGTAAAATCTATCCAACCTTTTATAGGTCTGGTACCAAATGAATCAGGAGCATTGGAGGTGGATGCAAAAGCTTCAAAGAAAGAGGGATGGATGAGTTTTTTTTTTTGTGGAGAATGACTATTCTGTGGCAACCAGGCAAAAAAAGACTTCCCTTTGTACTAGTAATGAGGGAGTGTAAACTAAGGAAAATTAAATTCAGACTGACATAGCCAGCTTACCTGAAGCTGTTACCAACAGAAGTAAAAACATTTGTTAATACAAGAGATGCACTGTCAAATGTAAAATGGTCCAATGGCCCTCTGTAGCATCAGAAGGCCATCACAAATCTTCTGACACTGAAGCAACAGGTAGCAAGCAGCCAGGAGTTATCTGGGGAGAATGCATCATCCATGCAAGTAAAAAAAAGCACCTTCCCAATCGTTAAGTGCGGCACCAGAGGCAGGTGACCACATTACCAGTAGGAAAGGGGGTGTTATTTAACTCATTCAATCCAGTACAGCACTTTTGAGTGTGTACTTTTAACTCCCAGTGGGTGTGGCTTGAGCCTTTATAAAATGAAGTTATCAGAAATATTCAAATCCCTGGAACCATAAGTATTAGTAGAAAACTGTAGATGGCAAACTATTCAGGATAAATTAATCTTTACATTAATGGCATTCATTCAGTTTGATGCACTAAACTAGATTTTATAAGCCAAAATAAAGGTAATATTGTATAAACAGCATATGATATCTCAGGAGCCATTCAAGCAGGACACGTACTGCCAGCAGGATTTTCTTCATAGAGCTGTGAGCTTTCATGAGGCTATGCAGTTCTGTCTGTGTTACCGGAATGTTGAGATGCGTAGAGAAATATGAAAATTATTACAATACAAATAAACAATACAGTAATAATATTCAATATTCTCTTTAGCTGCATTACACAGAGATCAAATATTAATACAATTGTGTTTGCCATAATGTGTGCTTTAAGATGAAATTTTCTGATACCTTACATGTAGCATGGTTTTGGAATTATTAATGTAAATATGAGCAAGCAATATTTTACATCTAGAGGCATCAGTAGGAGGTAACTGCAGAATTGCCTGGAGGCACACGTGTGTAATGAGTTAAGTCATTGGCAATTTTCTTGGAGCCTCCTGTCTGCAAATAACTAAATAAATAAATTGGAAATCATGGCTAGGATTAAAAAGGCTCCTTGGATCACTAGCCTAGTTTTCTACTATGATAATTAGAAGCTTTAAGTGTTAAAACAAGGGTATTTCTAGACCTCATAAGTAGTTAGTAATGAAGGACTTAAATGCAACGGTTGGAATGAAATAGTAGTGTTTCTTGATCATACTATTTACTTGTTTTTTTTTTTTTTTTTCGTTTCTTTTATTCCTTGAGCAAGAGCAATTGAGTTGTGCGTTAAGGTAACATAATAAGGTCGTTTGCTCATTTGCGTTTAGTGCGCATCTTTTTATTGCTTGAAGGATCCCATGACAAGGAGTCAATGATGTTGGTAATCAAGCCAAAAAGGAGAAAAAAACTTGGTAAAATGTCACCAGTAAACAGAAGCACCAAGCCAAACCGATCCAAAGCAGAAGGCTTCATTATACACACGAAAAGCACACAGGCAGGAAAAACACATATACGCTCCCAAATCTTTGCATCTTAGTAAAAAACTTCATCAGATGCAAACCCATTCACGTGATTAATGACTACATTTATAGTCACATCAATTTAAGATATCCAATAGCCAAACAGCACTAATCAAATATTAAAATTCAACTATACAGTTATTTATTTATTTATTTATATTTGTTGACCAGGAGTGTCCGACTGGATGTAGGTCCATTTTCAGCGGAGGTCCGGGGAGAAAAGCTCCACAGTTAAAATAGACAGTAGTTACATTGGATTACATAGCGATTAACAATTTACATAGTAATTACTTACAACATATTTACAGATGAAGAACATAGTACATCAGTAGACAAATAGAATCTTTATTTGTGAAGTATATAACAGACATTAACAAATGTTACAATAAGAAGTTCCTGCTATATAACAAGTACTAGGCTTATGAGCATCTGAGCTTGCTATAATCAAGGTAGTTAGTGGAGTGGAAAGAAAGGTAGTAGTTGGATGGGGTGGGTAATATTAGAGTGGGAGTTGCAAGGGCATAGCCAACATGTTTTAGGTGCACTTTTAGTAAAGTTTTGAAGTGGGTGCATGATGGTATGGAGGTAATTGTGGGTGGGAGGGTGTTCCATAATTTGGCTATGGTGCAAGAGAATAGTGCTTCACCAGCAGAGTTATCGGCTTTAGTGATCTGCAAGTGATTTTTGTTGCTGGATCTTAGTGGTCTGGTGGTGCAATAGGGTTGGAATAGATTCTGGAATGATGGGACATTTAGTGGATGGTTTACTAGTTTGTGGGCGAGTGAGAGTTGATACCATTGAAGGGGGTGAGGGAGTTCAAGTCAGCCCAGTTCAGCAAGTGAGAGACAGTGGTGACTACTGTAGGATGCCCCTGTGGCAAATTTGGCGATTTTGTTGTAGGTCTCTAGCTTGTTTAGATCGCATTGCCTTAGGTTGGTATATATTGGAGAGGCATAAAGTAGGGTGGAGATAAGGTGGGAATTTGCTATTGAAATCTATGCTGCTTTGGTGAGAAGTTGCTTATTTCTGTATAACACTCCTAGTTTTTTGTGGACTTTTTTTATGGTCATGGATATGTGAATGTCAAATTTTAGTTTATTGTCTATTTCCACTCTTAGCAATTTGGTGTGTTCAGTTGGGTATATAGTGGTGTTGTCTTTTGCTGTGATGTTAAATTGAGAGTTGTTTTGAGTATGTCTGGTGGGTTGGAAGATGAGTAGTTTAGTTTTGTTTGGGTTGAGTATTGATTGGGCATCGGATAACCAAGTTTCAACAGAGGAAAAGGCTTCCTGTGTGACTTTTTGCAGTTTGAGTAGGGACTGGGCTGAGCAGATGATGGTTGAGTCATCTGCGTATTGTATGAGTGTGCCATGTTTGGTGGCAGAGGCTAGATTATTGGTGAAAACAGAGAAGAGTAGGGGTCCAAGGATGGATCCTTGGGGAACCCCTATTTCATACTCTAATCATCCCACTAAGTAAACCACCTTATTTAATAGCTGAATAGTCATAAAATCATAAAATCATATTATTTCAGTATTATTAAAACAGATTAACCCCGCGGTAGAGGTGCTGCGGTAGTGTTGTCACCTCACAGCAAGACGTCCCGTTCGATTCTCAGCTAGAGCGTCTTCTGTGTGAAGGCATGCGTGAATGGGCGTGCCTTCATTGAAGGTTGTGCGTCAGGGCTGGTAACTCGGCATGTAATAATCCACTACCAAACATTAGCGGACCGGAGTTCCGCTGTGGCGACCCCTAACCGAAGACAGAAGCCGAAAGACACAACATTATTAAAACAGATTAAACAATCTAAAATCAGACTTATGAAAAATAACTTTTTGTTGTTGTCTTTCGGCTTTTCCCGGTTAGGGGTCGCCACAGCGGAACTCCGGTCCGCTAATGATTGGCAGTAGATTTTGACAAACGCTGAGGTGCCAGCTTGACGTTCAAACTTCAACGAAGGCATGCCCATTTACACATGACTTTCGAATGCCGACCCAACCGCGGGGAGGACATTCAGACTCCACAAAGAAGGCACTCCCCACACTCCAGCTGAGAATCGAACGGGATAACCTCTTGCTGTGAGGCAACAACGCTACCCGCTGCACCACCGAGGAAGTCTTATTAAAATCAATAAAAGCAATAAAAGGAATACAGTTCATTACATCTTCCACATGGTTCAATAACAATAGCACCATCTTGTGGGTAAAGTCAGTAATTGCATACATCAGCTTAGGAACACAGAAAATCCATGGGAAAGAAATAATGCTAAATATAAATATAAAAATGATGGATTCCAAGATGGCCGCCGACTAGTCTAGTCCTTACTCTCTGAGCTCCTCACAGCTATTTAACTTTTGGTTTTTTTTACAACTTTACATCAACCTTTTTCCTCAAATTTTTATACTAAAAGATTTTATAAATCTTTTTCTACGCATTTGGATTATTTTTTCTTCTGGAATTATTATCCTGGGATTTATTTTACCTCAGAACATTCTTGGTCTCTCTGCTGCTGGGACTCCTACTGCTCCAGTCTGTTCCTGGTTCCTGGTATCCTGTTAACTGCATTCCATTTCTGGGCATGGCTACAAAATCTGACTCCATGGAGACTCAGCCTACAAAGGCCAAATATACTTCAATGCTCTCTCCTGAAAAGATTCAGGTTCAAAAGACTGAAATCATCTAGACAACCTACAGAAACTTTTAATGTAAGTAATAAAGATTTAAATGGCTCAAATTTCCTTTTAGAAGAACTAAAAATAGCATTAAAACCAATCCAAAGTGCTATACAAAACTTTTCAGAACAGTTTGCAGACTTTAGTAAATCTTTAAAGCAAATAAACAATAGTATTGTTACTATTGAAAATAAAATCTTAGCTTTGGAGGTTAAAACAGACTTATTGGAAAGTGACTTTAAATCTAGAGATAAAACTGTTTCAGATTTACAAGCTAAAATATTGGATCTGGAAGCCAGGAGTCAAGAAATAACATCATTATTCGTGGTTTACCTGAATCTTATGACAATAAAAACTTGTTATCTGTGACTAAAAATATCTTTGAAACACTGTTAAATTGTGAAGCTTCTTCAAAATCTATAATTGTAGAGAGAGCACACAGAGCACTGCGTACAAAGCAAGATTCTTCCACACCAAGGTTAATTTATACTAAGTTACTAAACTTTCAAGACACTTTCCAGATCCTAGAAACTGCTAAAACAAAGAAACAATTCATATGGAAGTCTCACAAACTATCATTTTCCCAAGATCTTCCTGCACAGATCAAATTAAATAGACAAAAACTAGCCCCTATTGTGCTGACTTGATAAAAAGAGGGATTAGATTTCGAATGGCATATCCTAATACCTTGTCTTTCACAGCTAATGACAAAAGATTTGTATGTTCAGATCCTAAAGATGCAAAAGACATTTTTCTTAAAACATTTAAAAAGCTTCCTGACACTGTATCTTAATATTCTACTGTTAAAGAACTACAATAAGGTTTGATCTTTTCTTTTCTTTAATCTGACAGTATTTGTGTTACATGATTTGTAATTCTGGTGTGACATAATTATATTACCTTAAGAACTTGTCATGTAATTTACACATGATGGATTTGGTGTGACAGTGTGCAGTGACAGGATATATGCTTGTTAGATTTGTGTGGATTAATAGAAGCATTTAAATTCCTGTATTTACTTTTTTCTTTCTTTCACATATGCTTGCTGTGTAAATAGATAATATGTTAATTTTACTACAAGCTTTGGAGTTACAGCCTTCTGTGTAAGCTAAATGATTTTTGGAGGGAAAAACATTCCATCTCAACATTCTAGCAAGAAAATCTTCCCCTCAGAGTTCCAGCTGATGCTCTGCATGAACATGCGCACACTACAGTCTCTCTGAGATGGATGGTGATGTCATCATTTGTGAGGAAAGAAGGACAGTTTCAAATACACAAGTCTGCTTGTTTTCAACAGGTATTTAATAGCACTACCTTTTTAATAGATCTGGCTATTATTTAAAGTGTTTTCTCTTCATAAATGAAGGTTGCTTTTTAAATTTAAACAGATTCATGTCACATAATATATTCAGTGACTTTTAGTGTGTCTGCATGGCTTCAAAGCAAGCTGCTACTTTCATAAAGCAGAGTGAAAATGTTTCTGGAAACAAATGAACAGGTTAGTTTTATATATTAAAATTCTAAAGGATGTGTAAAGAAATGAACATATTTTCCTATTCAGAATATTTTTTCATACAATATTTTATATTATACTGAAGTGTTTAATTTGACAAATGTTACAAAGTATACCTGTTCATATGAAAGTTTCATGTTCTTTCTATTCTCTGCTCTCTCTCTTCTCATAGGCTGGATGTGATATTTATGATTAGTAGTTTATGTTTAAGAAAGCCTTTACTTATTTGAAAGGTTTGAAATAACTATCTTTAATATGATTAGCTGAATCTACATGTATATATTTAAGCCCTTAGATTTACTGCATTTAGCTTGCTTGTTTCTGTTTTAATTAGATGTTCAAAATGTTTACTTTAAAAGCCTTGTCTTTTCATGCTGTTTTGCTATGTTACATCTATAGCTTAGAAGAATAGTATGGCTACATAACCTAACAGAGTCATTAGTAAAATATTCAAAAGTAGATTTAAAATTATATGTATGCACATTGTTGTACATTCAGTCCAATATATATGATGCTGTTTAAGTTACTATTTAATAATATAATTATACTTTATTCATGTATATTAACTAGTGTTAAAACCTTACAGCTTATAATATTTCATTTTGAATAGTTCCTGTACTATTATTATCTAGTTAATAGATGCATCTCCAGACTGAATTGTTTTTCATTTTGAGATATGGTTGCTTGGTAGTTGTTTATTGCTTTATTTGAACTATAACTAAATACTCATTCTACAGGTATTAGTGCTTTTATCATACTAATGGTCATGTTGATTAATGAAATTATCACTAAAGTACTAAAGAAGGTTCAGTAGACAGTGCATGACTATTATCTTTAGTTCAGTAATGCTATGCTTATTTACTTATATTATAATGTTACCAGTTGGTTTTGTTATACTTATATATGTTATCTTACATATCTTTCAGTTTTAATTGTATTACTTCTTATGATAGAGTGTTCTAGTTAAGCAGAGTGTGATTTATTTATTATTTACTTGTTTATCTTTCTCTTGAAATACTTGAGGAAATACATTTAATCACTATAAATTTCAATTTAAGGATAGGAGCTTTAGATTAGTATTAGAAGTAGGGATTAAGCATGTTGGACGCCTTGAAATTAGTTAATTTTGTATATATTTTAGTAGTATTACTCGGACTTTATGTTATGTTAGGCTTCCTTTGAGTAATTTGTATTCTAACTTGAGGTTATTATTATCTATAATTACAATGTTTTTTCATGTTCTTCTGCTCTTCCTTTATCACAGGGGATTGGTGGGTAGGCACTAGGGTTAGGATAAAGGTTATTATTATACATTTCATGGTTCTTAAAAACCTTTTTCTTTTTTTTTTCAACAAATGTTATTTGATGACTTGCTTGAATACTTAAAGACTGTTTTTCTTTTATTTTTTTCTTCTTCTTTTTAATGTTGTGTTGGATTTGCACCTTGAGTTCACTTTTATAGCATCAATAATGATTATACTTGTAGAATATGCCTGTTGACATAATTTTAGATTCTTGGAATGTTAGAGGCATTCAAGATAAAGCAAAAAGTCACTATTATTTCATATGATCTTTAAATCACAGGCTAACATTTGTTTTATTCAAGAGACCCATATTTCACGTATTGATTGGAATAAAGAGTTAAAAAATGGATCAAAAGATTATAGCTTCAGGTGACTCATCTAACTCCAGAGGTGTAGCTATAATCATTAAACAAAAATTCATTGGGAATATTATTGATGAGAAATTTGATGATGAGGGAGGTGGTGCTTATTTACCGCTTCTATTGCTGGTTTGGACAAACCCTTATTAATTTTAAATCTATATGGCCCATGTAATTCACAACATTTGTTCATTTTAAAATTTACAATATTCTTGCATCCTATAAGGATCATCATATTATAGTGGGTGGTGACTGGAATGCAGTTATAAACCCTGTAATTGATCGTTCGCCCACTGTCACCTATAATCTTCAATCTACTCTGGCTATAAATGATTTGATGACAGAATATAATTTAATAGATCCCTCCGACTGTTAAAAATATAAACAAGAATGATATATATACTTATTATTCTAAGTGCTATCATTCGTGGTCCAGATTAGACTTCTTTCTAATTTCAGATTATATTTCAAAATATATTGTGGACTTTACTACAGAACCCAGATTCTTTTCGGATCACTCAAGAATTTCACTAAAATTGAACATAAAACCCAATATCAAAAATAAAACTATGTTTAATAAGTGGACCTTAAATAATAACTTATTGTCAAATGAAGATATTTGCAAACAAGCTTCAGAAATCCTAAATGAAATGGTGAATAGTCTTGAATCATCAGACATTCCTTATGACATACAATGGGCTGCATGTAAAGCAAGATTAAGAGGTTTATTTATTAGTAAAGCTGCTTTTTTCAAAAAACAATACTTTAAGAAAGAGGAATTCTTAAAATCAAGAATTTCTTTGTTGGAAAATCATCTTAGTCTGAACTATGATGCTACTTTAGAAAAAAAATTTTTGATTGACAGAAAGATTTAATTCTGCTTCACCAAAATAACCTCTCCTTAGCTGAACAAAAGCTACTTGCTTCATATTCAGAGTGGGCCCAGGTTCCATCTAAATTGTTAGCAAGAATTATTAAAGTTAACTTCAGAAATCCAAATATTACATCTTTATCTTATAATAACAAATTATATAATACTGATGAAGAGACTATTCAACTTTTCACCTCTCTTTACACTGAGTTATATTCAGGTTCTTCTAATTCTGTTAAAGATAATCACTCAAAACTCTTTTTAGACTCTTTGCAGTTCCCTAAACTTAATGATAATCAGCAAAAACTACTTTCTACCCCTATATCGGTACAAGAAATCTTGGATTCAATAGATAATCTTAAATTGGGTAAATCTCCGGGACCTGATGGTTTTACTCCAGAATTTTTCAAAACTTTCAAATTGGTAGTTCTTCCCTTTCTATTTAAAGTTTACAATCATATAAGAGTTAATGATATCTCAGATATTCATTGGAACACATCCAAAACCATTCTAATTCTAAAAATAATAAAGATAAATCTGACCCAGTAAATTATAGACCCATTTCTTTAATTAACGTGGATATTAAGATTCTGTCATCTATTCTGGCTAACAGATTGAAATGGATTTTACCCTCAATTATCTCGTCAGATCAATCAGGTTTTATGTCTCAGAGACATGCTTGGGATAATACTCTATCTTTAGAGACTATACTTCATCTCATTAAGAAAAATCCAAACCCTATATATGCTTTGATTATAGATGCATCAAATGCCTTTGACAGAGTATGTTGGAACTTTCTATTTCAAACTATGTTATGTTTTAATATTCCCTTATTCTTTATAAATTTTTAAAAGTTTTATACAAGAATATGTTTGCTAGACTATACATTAATGGTCAATTTTCTGCTCGATAAAGATCACTAAAGGAACAAGACAGGGTTGTCCATTGTCCCCTTTTCTTTTCAACATTTACTTAGAACCTTTGCTATTGTTTATTACTCAAAATACTTTTCATAACATCCCTAGAATTCTTAATACTAATATTCATTTCTCTGCTTTTATGGATGATTTAGTAATCTACTTTCAAACTCCATTATCTGATTACAGAAAAATAATGAATTCTATTGATTATTTTTCTTTGGTTTCCAACTATCTTTTAAATTCTACAAAACTCATATTTTTCCCTTAAATCATTTAGCACACAAATCTTTTTTGTTTCCAGACGATCATTTTCAGTTTACTTATAATATAAAATATTTAGGAATCAATTTAGAACACAATAATAAATCTTCCTTTCAAAATAATATTAATAAATTATGGAACTCTATATTGTCTGATATGGACAGATGGAAGCATCTAAACCTTTCATTTCTTTCAAGGGTGGCCATTATTAAAATGAATATTCTGCCTAAATTTCTTTACCAATTCTCATCATCTGATCAGATAATTTCAAAAAATGTTTTTGAGTCTGTAAATAAAGCTTTGGCAAAATTCATATGGTTCCCTAAATCTGTTAGAATTTCCTATTCTAGATTGGCATTTTCGAAGGACAAGGGAGGTTTGGGTTTACCTAATCTTTATCTCTATTATTTGATTGTCTCATCCAATAAACTTCTTATTATCTCTAAATTCAATAACACTTCTTATCCAAATCACTCTTTATGGATAAAATGATGGTATAATTATGTCATTTCTAATAATTTAAATCCTGAAGCTATTCCCTTTATCTCTCTGGATAGTTTATTTATTAAAAAGATATCTACAGTATTTAAACAAAAGATTAGAGATTTCCAAACCTTACTCAAAATGTGTAAACTAGAAAAGATCTCGCACCATGTTCAGCCAATTCATCTAAACCCAAATATATTATTGGACAATAAACTTTTGAACTTAACAAACTATCCTTTAATTAAAAATCTAAAAGTAGGAGATGTTTTGAAATATCTTGACTTGCCTTTATTTGACTGGCATAAGTTATTGAAAGTAAACTGGAATTACTCACCAATTCTTACACAACTAAGAGCAATAATTAAAAACAAATTTGTATCTCTGGTCCCCATAGACTCACAATTGAAAAACCTTAACACGATTATCAAAATACTTTCATCATCTGATAAAATGCTCTCAAACTCATATAAATTAATTAATTCTTTAATGATGGACCACAACTGTCTGTTATCTAATGTTTGGTTGAATTATAATTCCCAACTGTCAGAATCTCAGAAAGTCCTGGCTATTAGACACACTAAGGAATTTATCCCTTTTAAAAATTAGCATACACACAATTAATGATTAATAATGATGCCTACTTTACCCCAATCAAATTAAACAAATTTAACCCAAATAAGTCCCCTTCGTGTTCATGCTGTTCTCATCCCCAAGCAGACCTCCTTCATATTCTATGGTATTGTCATTTTTCTCACAGATTGTGGACATCTTTGAAAGTCAGACTGCAGAAAATGGGATATCAAAATCCACGCTGACGGGAATTTGCTATTCTACATATTCCATTGATTCATCTTTCAAAAGTTGATATTCATGTTATCATTTTTATTTGCTCATTACTAAAACTTTATATAATACAAAATTGGATTGATCGTTCTAAATTAAAATGGGTTACTTTCCAGAAAATGGCTTTTAAATTTATTGATGCTGAAAGATACTTAGGTGGAAGTCCAAAAAAAAAAGCTATTAGAAAGGTTGTGTTAGAAAAGGTTCTAAACATATTAAATAGTTAATGTTAAATATTTTTTTTTTTTTTTTCCCCCTCAGGTTGCCTAACTTGTATATAGTGTACATATGGTGTAGGTTTTATTTCTAAATAACTTAGCAAAATCTCATGAAGGTTGTTATCACTAGATGAATTGTTATATGTTCATTTATGCCTTCTTGTTATGTATAATCTTTTAATTGTCTTGCTATTCATATAATTAATAAAAAAAATTTTTTGAGAAAAAAAATATAAAAATGATATGTAAAGTAGTAATCATAAAATAGCAATCATAAAATAATGCTGTAAAATAAATAATATCATATAACATTAATAAGCCTGTAGAAGGAAACAATGCTAAATATAAATATAAAAATATGTAAATTTGTAAAGTAGTAATCATAAAATAATGTTGTCAAATACTGTCATATTTTGAAATAATATCATACAACATTGATAAACCTGGAGTTGCAAAACTCTACAATCTTGTTGTCCTCATTTTAAGTACTGGGGCTAAAGAAACATTTTCACACAAGCCTGGGGGTTTGTTTGACTCTAGGATGAGTTGCTAGTACAACTCCCTATACTCAATACAAGCCTCCCATAACTCCCCCACCCCACCCAACACCCACAGGGACCTCTTCCAAGACAAAAGATAAAAATTTTGCCCTTGGACAAAATAAGGCATTCCAATTGTTCTTATTTTTTATATCATTAACATGTTCATAAATTCTCTATTTTAACTTCCCGTCGGTCTTTCCGACCTGGAGCGCTGTACAGCGGACACAGTTTGCTAAATATACCAACCCTTTGGAGTCACATGTAATGTATGATGTACCATGAATCAATCTGTTCCACTAAGGAAGAGCAGGATTTATTGCAACTCCAGGCTTATTAATGTTGTATGATATTATTTCAAAATATCACAGTATTTTACATTATTTTATGATTACTGTTTATGATTACCACTTTACATATAATTTTTATATTTAGCATTATATCCTTCTCATGGATTTTCTGTGTTCCTAAACTGATATATGTAATTACTGACTTTATCCACAAGATGGTGCTATTGTTATTGAACCATATGGAAGATGTAATGAACTGTATTCCTTTTATTTGTTCTTTTAGTAATTTTTAATAAATCTGATTTTAGATTGTTTAATCTGTTTTTAATAATACTGAAATAATATTTATTTTATGGTTTTATGGCTACTCAGCTATTAAATAAGGTGATTTGCTTAGTGGCCTTATCCCCTCGAGCCACATGCTCTAGGGATCTAATCTAAGGGGGTGGCGAAAGCCAACACATTCTGGCTAGGCTTATAAATGCCTTTGGGCAGATAGCCTTGTACCAACCTATGGGATGATGAGTCGGAAATAAGTGTATAGCTGAATTTTAATATCTGATTAGTGCTGTTTGGCTATTGGACATCTTAAACTGATGTGATTATAAATGTAGTAATCAATCACATGAATGGGTTTGCATCTGATGAAGTTTTTTAGGAAAACGCAAAGATTTCGGAGCATTTATGTGTTTTTCCTCCCTGTGTGCTTAACGTATGTATAATAAAGCTTCCTGCTTTGGATCGGTTTGGCTTGGTGCTTCTGTTTACTAGCCAACGATGTTGGCCTTGGTACTTTACATCTATCTGATCCTGACTGAAGAAAAGTATTCTGGGACTTATTTCAACTTTCAGCTAGTCCATAATCTACCACAATTAAAACACAAGAAGGAGAGAGTCTTGTACAGAATAGTTTGTAAATGGAATGAGCCCAGAATATTACAATATTAGGTTTCAGAAGGGACTATAAACTAAATAGTTTTTTTTCTAATTTTAGACTAACTAGCACTACAAAAAATTATAATCAGATTGCCTATCATAACAAAAATTATGTTTCGACATAGACGCCAAGAAATTCTCTTGAGATTCGCACTCAAGGTGAACTTCTTGGCATCCATGTCTCGAGCTCATAGTACGCTCTTTACAATTAGCAACCCAATCATAATCTTCTATATTAAAGATCATGTTTAAAGGTGTGAAATGGAATGCTTTGTCTGCAGTCTGTTTTCTGCCTCATGTGAACAGACAGTGGGTGTACAGTGGTTGTTTAGATATGGGTTTCACATAAAAATGTTTTATGTGCAAAAAGACTTTTTTTAATGTGCTGCAAATATCTCTACTTTTATGCCCTTCTGGGACATAGCTATGAAGGGCATACAGTGCCGATGCTGTTCGAGGTGCAGAGTACTTCCATTCTCCAGTTCAGCTTTTCTAAACTGACAGTGGGGGGGGGGGACTAAGCAACATACACTTGAACAAGAGAATATTTAGCAAATAATTACATTACTCATTAAATATTACCTTTGCTGGGCAGCTGATATTTTAATTTAACATTTTTTTTTAATCAAGTCTGCTGGCTTCTGACTTTACCAGGTAAGTCAGTGCTTTGAACAGGAGCTTTAACACTACATCTGATACCTAAATTTAGTACCTATCCAACCTTCTGATTTCTGAATTTAAAGCAGAAGTAAATGTGTATCTGTGACTGCTCACAATTGTTCTCTATCCACTCAACCCTTATTTGACTTGGAACAAATGCATAGCTTTTTGTCTTTCTATACTCTTTTATACCTACAAAATATGTGCATCTCAGCTTTAAATGCAGTTATCTATCTTGTTTGTTTTCAGCTTTCTTTTACATCCTGAATGTTCATTGTTTCTCCTCAGCTTTGCTTGTCATTTTACTTGTAACAGTATTACTTTATTTGTCTTACACATAGGCTTGAGGCTAATGTGACTACACCTTATTAGACATTCTTATAACTTTAAGAAACAGCATCACATGCGGAATAGTAGCACGCTGTGACTACATCTCTGATTGATTTCTCTTTGATTGTCCTCCCCTCTTTACTTCTTTATTAGCATCCCTTTAAGGGTTTTGTTTACAAAATCCTCTCCCTTCCCCGCTTTTGTATAGCAGCTTTCAGTGTTTATTATTTTTTCGTGAATTGCATTTGCCCCATAATGTTACCCACTGGATGGTACAGTGGTGCTCTGAGTAGCACTGTTGCCTCACAGCAACATTCAGTGCAATATTAGACAGACAACTTAGGCAAGGTGCAATATGTAATGTGTCTTTTATTTAAATTGAGCTATTATAACTTAGGGGAGGGTATACTTATTCTATATTTAAGTATTGAATTTTTTTCTCCTCTTTTGTACGAGTACTGGGAGTAGAATTGCATATGTTAGTTGTGTCTTTCTTTTACCTGTATGTACTGTTTTTACTTTCTGTATGTAATCTCAAGAAGGAGCTGGTTCATGGAATTTGGTTTAGGTTACACATTCCTAAGTGAAAAATCATTCTCTAGTTCAATTCTCAGCTGGTTGGCTGAGGTGCTCTCTGTGCAGAGTCTACAAGTCTTCCCTGTGTTTATGTGGGTTTTCTCTGGATAGAGCAGTTTCCTCCCACATCCCAATGACATGCAGTAGGTGGACTGGTGACTTTAAATTGCATGTAGATGTGTGGAAGATACAGAAGAAAGACATGTCACTCTACTTCTGTTCCCTACTTGCCTAGTAAATTCTGTGGCTGTCAGTAGTTGCTCTTGGAGTCACTATGGCAGTAGGATGCAAGTCAACACCACAGGATGGATGGAAGTTGTTCAGTATAAGTGTTCCACTCATTTGTTTTTCAAAGTACAAAAAATAAGAACATCTCTTGACAGGTAGATTCCAATATTAACCTTTTGAAAAATTTACTCTGCAGAGCATCAAGAAAGGACAGCTGTGCAAATTCTCACCATAGCAGCAGACATCCTTTTCTTTGCTGTTGCACTACTCCTCACAGTGGGGAACCCTTGCCTAGGGTAGCCTGACATCCAGCCAGTATACCAAAGCCTTAGGGTGTAATAGGGAGTTTGTATGTCACACGTATACTCACTGCACACAGAGTAGGTCATATAGGTGACATACATATGTACTATCCTCAGAACTAAAAAGTCCAAGGAGGAACAATAGTCCAAGAAGAAAAGAGGAATGTGTGTATCCAAAAGGAGAAAGAAATGGGGAGGAGAGAGGGAGCAAATGCTGCAACAGTGAAGAGAAGGACATCTACTCTTATGATAAGATTTTACACAACTGTACTATGTCCTTCTATATCACTGTTGCAGCATTCCTTATAATAGGAAGGGTATAAAAGTTCAGGAGGAAAGGTGGGAGAAGGAATGTCCAGCAGAGCACCTTCAGGAAAGCTATGCAGGATAGCCCTGACAAATCCAGCTCTAGCCCTGGAAACCACATCCATCTTATAGTGCTTGATAAAAGTATGCACAGAAGTCCAAGTAGCTGCCTCAAGGATAGAGTTGGTATCCAGTCCTTTGAAAAAAGCTCCAGAAAAAGCCACAGCACTGGTAGAATAAGCCTTAACAGAAGAAAGGCTTTTCCCATGAAAAGAGTAACAAAAGGAAATGGCCATAGATACCCATGAATAAATAGTTTGCTTAGTAACAGCCAAACCCAAAGACCTAGGACGAAAGGAAATACACAGTTGTCCAGATGGACAAATGGCTTTAGTTTTATCCAAATAATATCCGAGTTGTTTATGCAAAAGCAAAGTATAAAGAACCTTCTCACTAGCAGACTATGGAGAAGGGAAAAAAGTGAGCAAATGAATAGACTGATTAAGATACAACTCATTAACCACTGTTGGCATAAAAGGATTAGTATGAAGACATACCCTGTCCTGATGAAAAACTAAAAAAGGAATAACAGCCATAAGGGCCTGCAACTCAGATCCCTGTCTGGCTGAGCTTAGGGCCAAAAGAAGAACGGTATTCCAAGAACAATGCTATAAAGAAGCTGAACTTGCAGGCTCAAATGTAGCCTGAGTCAATTTTTCCAAGACAAAATTAAGGTACCAGGAAAGAGGAATAGGCTTCCTGAGGGGGCCCTAATATGAAGTATGTCTTTAAGGAATTGTTTGACTGCAAATCTAGATGCCAAAGGAGGAGTCAAAGGCAGACAAGCAGAAATGGCTGACAGGTGGGCTTTAATAGAAGAGTATGCCAACCCAGTACTGAGCTACTCACACAAGTAAGACAGAACCAACGGAACTTCCACAGAAAGTGGATTCAGGTTATGAGCAAGACACCAAACAGAAAATCTCTTCCATTTGGACAAATAAGATTTCATGGTAGTGGGTTTCCTGGCCTCCTGCAGAACCCAAAGCACTTCCTCAGAAAAAAGGTGCCTAAAATGGATCAAAACCTTATCACCCACAGAGTCAGTGAGTAGACAAGTGGGCATGGATGAGAGACCCCTTGTCCTGTGTGAATAGTTCCACCCTTTGAGGCAAATTCTGATGATTGCCCTTGGCTAAATGAAGAAGAAGAAGAGGGAACCAATACTGTCTGGGCCAAAAGGGAGTCACCAGCAAGATTTTGGGAGAGTTTTTTTTTTTTTAAACAAGAAATATCTTTATTAGGTATGACATAGGCAATCATACATTTATATAAATAAAAAAATACTGACATAATTTTAGTTGCAAATATTATGCATCACAAACCATGTTGACATAATTGTAGTTGCAAAAGTAATAATATAATTTATAATCTATCCATTCATTGTCAGACATTACACAGTTCATTCCAATCCTGCCTTCTTTTAAGCATTGCTCATCCTCTGCATGTATTGTTCCCACAATTAAGATTTTGGGAGACTCTTGTTCTATCTTGAACAACACCCTTGGTATGAGAGGAAGGGGAGAGAAGGCATAAATAAACATCTCCTTCCAAGAAAAAGATAGAGTGTCCACCTTCCAAGCCGGAGGACATGGGACTCTGGTGCAAAGAGAGGAAGTTTTCTGTTCAGAATGGAAGCAAAAGTATCTATCTGAGGAGTACCCCATTGAGGAACAATGCTCAGAAACACATCTCTGTGAAGCATCCACTTGTGAGTCTGTGTTATCGACCTGCTTAGAGAGTCTGCCACCAGGTACTGTTCTGAAGGAATATAAACAGCCTATAGAGTCACCTGATACTGGACAGCTAGATCCCAAACCTGAAGAGCTATTCTGCCATTTTTTATTTCTCCATGTCTTTTGGATTTCTAATACCATGACGGGAGTGGACCTCATTCCTAAGTCAAAGTACGATTAAAGTTCATGAAATTAGTAGTTTCACTCTTTGATGTCAGCCAAAAGTGCTTTTCGCAGCACCCACAATGTTCCTAGTAATGAATCCTTCTGCAATTTGTACGGTGTTACATGAATTGTTAATATATCTAAGTACAATTGTAAATTATTTTTTATAAGACCAGTTATTCTTACTACTATTGGAACTGTCTGGGTATCTTTCTTCCACAAGGCTCTCGTTTCTGCCTGCAGATCAAGGTATTTTATGACTTTGTGTCTCTCTGTACGCAAGACACAGTAGTAACTAGGTGTGACGATTTCAATGATCAATGCTACTTTTGTCTTCTTTTCTTGGACCACTATATCCAGTTTTCTAGAATTTATCTTTTGAGCTCTTGGTATTGGGTGATCCCATGTGATATAAACTTCATCATTTTCTATGATTCTTTGTGGCTCATGTTTCCAGTGTTTTTCAGCCACTTCAATACCATAATGTTTTCACAATCTCCACTGTAACAGTCTTGCCACATTATTATGCCTTTCAGTATACACTCCCTCTGCCATTAGTGCATTGCAACCAGCAACAAGGTGTGTGACCGTTTCCAATTCAGTTTTACAAAACCTACATAGGTCTGTTTCTCCCACATGTTCAATGGACTTTGTAAACCAGCATGTACATAGCCCACTATCTTGGGCTGCCAATATTAACCTTTCATTTCTTGATGTGAATTCCCTTCTCCTTAACCATTCCTGCATTTGGTTCTTGATCAACATGAGGCTCTTTGAGAAGTTTTCTGTACTTGCAACTATATTTATGTTTTTTACACATTTCTTGCCTTCTCATATGGTCCTTCACCATATATTCTTTCTTTTGTTTTTGGCACATTCAGTTGCTGCCTGGTTTTTATCTACTTTTGGTTTGATTTCCATTCCTGCTTGACGTCGATATGCTTCTGCTAAATTAAGCAGAGATGTCATCTTAAATTTATTCTCCTCATGTTTCAAAACTTTCACTACATTTGGATCTTATGAGGTCAGTAAATATGTCTGGATTCCCACGATTGCAGATCTATACATGTAATCAATTTCAAGAAGGCCCATCCTGATTTTTATAAATCATTTGGTAAGCATGAAGCATCCTTCTTGTTTTAATATCCAATCTATCAAACACTTTTTGGGGCCAGTCAATCACTAGAAAGCTATAAGTTAGGACAGGAAGAGCAAACTGATTTATGGCTTGGATCTTGTTCCTAGATGTCAATGCTATTTTCAGGATTAATTTAAGTTTTCTAAAGTACTCCTTACTGAGCTTTATTCACATTTGTTCATGTTTTATTGCTGATCCTTCATCAATTCCCAAGTATTTATACACTCCCTCTTGCTCAAGTTCTTTTATATCACATTCTTGTCCCAAACAGATGTTTTCCTGGTGCTGCAGTTTTCCTTTTTTAAATGTTTCTTTTGCACATTTATCAAGACCAAATAACATTCCAATATCATCTGAAAAAGTTTTGACAACCTGCAGCTCTGATTTCAATTCCCATTCTGCACTAGAGGTAAAACCATGTTCCCCCTTGCTTGTTGATGTACCAAATCACTGTGGTATTGTCTGCGAAGATTGTGAGGGGACCTGAAAGGAAATGAGAATGGAAGGCCTGAAGAGCCAGAAGAGCTCTCACCTCTTTGATTTTGACATGGCCCTTCCTTTGATGAAGAGATCAAAAGCAATAAATCTTCAAAAGGCCAAAGGAAGCTCCCACCCTGCTTCTGAGGCATGCAAAAAGAGTTCCTGAGTGGAGACTGGAGACTGAAAAGGAAGCCCTGGATTGAGGGACAGTTGATGAATCCATCACTGGAGCTCTAACTTCAAACATGAGGGAAGAAGCACTGGAAAGTCTAAAGGATGAGAATGTTAAAGTGAGACTGACTTTAGGAACCATTGAAGCTTTCTTATATGAAGTCTGGCCAGAGGAAGAATAGGAATGGTGGAAGCCATGTATTCCCATGCCCTTAGAAACACTCTGGTTGTATTCCAGGCCCATTAGAAACTCTCTGCCTTTAATGGAGGTCAGGGGAAGAAGGGATTACAAGAATGCAATCATACTCAAAGCCATGAGAGTAGGCAGGGATGCTAGCATTGGAATGGTCTGGAGCATCCACGCAAGAAAAAATATGATCCTGAGGAGTCAGGAAGGATTTTTGGAAGTTCACTGTAGGCTTTGCAGAAGACAAACAGTATAGTAAAGATACTGAGGCAAATCTTTGGACAGGAAGCCTGACTGTACAGGTGGTCCAGATAAGGAAATATCTGAATTCCCCTCATCCTGTAGGAAGCAATCACAGGAGTGAGGCATTTGGTGAAGAACCCTTGGGCAGTAGAAAGGCCAAATGACAAAGCAGAGAACTGAAAATGAAATGCAAGGAAATAACAGAGAAATGCAAAAATTTCCTGAAAACAGGATGAAAAAGAATATGAAGATAGGCATCCTTGAGCTCCAGAGAGACTAGGAAGGCCTGAGGATGAAGAAGAGGAAACAAGGTTTGAAGGGATAATATTCAAAAGGAAAGAACCTTTAGAAATATGTTGAGCTGGGATAGATATAGAATGAGACTCCAGGTGCCTTCTTTCCTGGGAACCAGAAACATTCTGGAATAAAATCCCTTCTCCTTTTGAGAGGTCAAAACCGCTTGGATGGTTCCTAAGAAATCAAGCAAGCTGTACCAAGGCTTGCAGTCACTTATTAGCCATGTTTTCTGCTTCATAGATCTCTGTAAGTGCTGATTTACAGTTGCAACTCCACTGCTTTCTTTTGTTTTGTGCTCTTTTTCTTTTGTTACATTTCTTTCTTTTCTGGCAAGTATAATTAGCACGTCTTCTTACATTGCCTGAACCAGGTTTTAGACAGCAAAGCCTTTGGTGTCGACATGATGGTTAAAATGTCTACCTCCTTCACACAAACTACAAGGTTTGATTCTCACCCTTCAAGGGAAATGTGCTAGGCTTAAAATGTCATGAAAGGGCAGTTACCCTAAAAGCTTTACTGGAAAAGTTCAATCAGACTAT